>NC_056732.1:47748877-47864690 GCF_019279795.1 Protopterus annectens | reverse complement strand
CACCCCCCATCCTCATCTCCTCTGTGCATTATGTCATGCACATCCTCATCTCCGCTGTGCATTATGTCATGCACATCCTCATCTCCTCTGTGTATTATGTCATGCACATCCTTATCTCCTCTGTGCATTATGTCATGCACATCCTCATCTCCTCTGTGCATTATGTCATGCACATCCTCATCTCCTCTGTGCATTATGTCATGCACATCCTCATCTCCTCTGTGTATTATGTCATGCACATCCTCATCTCCTCTGTGCATTATGTCATGCACATCCTCATCTCCTCTCTGCATTATGTTATGCAAATCCTCATCTCCTCTGTGCGTTATGTCACTTACATCCTCATTTCCTCTGTGCATTGTCGTGCACATCCTCATTTCTTCTGTGCATTGTCATTCACATCCTTATGTCCTCTGTGTATGTCATTCACATTCTCATCTGCTCTGTGCATTATGTCATGCACATCCTAATTTCCTCTGTGCATTATGTCATGCACATCCTCATCTCCTCTGCATTATGTCATGCACATCCTCATCTCCTCTGTGCATTATGTCATGCACATCCTCATCTCCTCTGTGCATTATGTCATGCACATCCTCATCTCCTCTGTGCATTATGTCATGCACATCCTCATCTCCTCTGTGCATTATGTCACTCACATCCTAATCTCCTCTGTGTTATGTCATGCACATCCTTATCTCTTCTGTGCATTATGTCATGCACATCCTCATCTCCTCTGTGCATTATGTCATGCACATCCTCATCTCCTCTGTGCATTATGTCATGCACATCCTCATCTCCTCTGTGCATTATGTCATGCACATCCTCATCTCCTCTGTGCATTATGTCATGCACATCCTCATCTCCTCTGTGCATTATGTCATGCACATCCTCATCTCCTCTGTGCATTATGTCATGCACATCCTCATCTCTGTGCATTATGTCATGCACATCCTCATCTCCTTTGTGCATTATGTCATGCACATCCTCATCTCCTCTGTGCATTATGTCATGCACATCCTCATCTCCTCTGTGCATTATGTCATGCACATCCTCATCTCCTCTGTGCATTGTCATGCACATCCTCATCTCCTCTGTGCATTATGTCATGCACATCCTCATCTCCTCTGTGCATTATGTCATGCACATCCTCATCTCCTCTGTGCATTATGTCATGCACATCCTCATCTCCTCTGTGCATTATGTCATGCACATCCTCATCTCCTCTGTGCATTATGTCATGCACATCCTCATCTCCTCTGTGCATTATGTCATGCACATCCTCATCTCCTCTGTGCATTATGTCATGCACATCATCTCCTTTGTGCATTATGTCATGCACATCCTCATCTCCTCTGTGCATTATGTCACTCACATCCTCATCTCCTCTGTGCATTATGTCATGCACATCCTCATCTCCTCTGTGCATTATGTCATGCACATCCTCATCTCCTCTGTGCATTATGTCATGCACATCCTCATCTCCTCTGTGCATTATGTCATGCACATCCTCATCTCCTCTGTGCATTATGTCATGCACATCCTCATCTCCTCTGTGCATTATGTCATGCACATCCTCATCTCCTCTGTGCATTATGTCATGCACATCCTCATCTCCTCTGTGCATTATGTCATGCACATCCTCATCTCCTCTGTGCATTATGTCATGCACATCCTCATCTCCTCTGTGCATTATGTCATGCACATCCTCATCTCTTCTGTGCATTATGTCATGCACATCCTCATCTCCTCTGTGCATTATGTCATGCACATCCTCATCTCCTCTGTGCATTATGTCATGCACATCCTCATCTCTTCTGTGCATTATGTCATGCACATCCTCATCTCCTCTGTGCATTATGTCATGCACATCCTCATCTCCTCTGTGCATTATGTCATGCACATCCTCATCTCCTCTGTGCATTATGTCATGCACATCCTCATCTCCTCTGTGCATTATGTCATGCACATCCTCATCTCCTCTGTGCATTATGTCATGCACATCCTCATCTCCTCTGTGCATTATGTCATGCACATCCTCATCTCCTCTGTGCATTATGTCATGCACATCCTCATCTCCTCTGTGCATTATGTCATGCACATCCTCATCTCCTCTGTGCGTTATGTCATGCACATCCTCATCTCCTCTGTGCATTATGTCATGCACATCCTCATCTCCTCTGTGCGTTATGTCATGCCCATCCTCATCTCCTTTGTGCGTTATGTCATGCACATCCTCATCTCCTCTGTGCATTATGTCATGCACATCCTCATCTCCTCTGTGCATTATGTCATGCACATCCTCATGTCCTGTGTGCATTATGTCATGCACATCCTCATCTCCTCTGTGCATTATGTCATGCACATCCTCATCTCCTCTGTACATTATGTCATGCACATCCTCATCTCCTCTGTGCATTATGTCATGCACATCCTCATCTCTTCTGTGCATTATGTCATGCACATCCTCATCTCCTCTGTGCATTATGTCATGCACATCCTCATCTCCTCTGTGCATTATGTCATGCACATCCTCATCTCCTCTGTGCATTATGTCATGCACATCCTCATCTCCTCTGTGCATTATGTCATGCACATCCTCATCTCCTCTGTGCATTATGTCAGGTACATCCTCATCTCCTCTGTGCATTATGTCATGCACATCCTCATCTCCTCTGTGCATTATGTCATGCACATCCTCATCTCCTCTGTGCATTATGTCATGCACATCCTCATCTCCTCTGTGCATTATGTCATGCACATCCTCATCTCCTCTGTGCATTATGTCATGCACAACCTCATCTCCTCTGTGCATTATGTCATGCACATCCTCATTTCCTCTGTGCATTATGTCATGCACATCCTCATCTCCTCTGTGCATTATGTCATGCACATCCTCATCTCCTCTGTGCATTATGTCATGCACATCCTCATCTCCTGTGTGCATTATGTCATGCACATCCTCGTATCCTCCGTGCATTATGTCATGCACATCCTCATCTCCTCTGTGCATTATGTCATGCACATCCTCATCTTCTCTGTGCATTATGTCTTGCACATCCTCATCTCCTCTGTGCATTATGTCATGCACATCCTCATCTCCTCTGTGCATTATGTCATGCACATCCTCATCTCCTCTGTGCATTATGTCATGCACATCCTCATCTCCTCTGTGCATTATGTCATGCACATCCTCATCTCCTCTGTGCATTATGTCATGCACATCCTCATCTCCTCTGTGCATTATGTCATGCACATCCTCATCTCCTCTGTGCATTATGTCATGCACATCCTCATCTCCTCTGTGCATTATGTCATGCACATCCTCATCTCCTCTGTGCATTATGTCATGCACATCCTCATCTCATCTGTGCATTATGTCATGCACATCCTCATCTCCTCTGTGCATTATGTCATGCACATCCTCATCGCCTCTGTGCATTATGCCATGCACATCCTCATCTCCTCTGTGCATTATGTCATGCACATCCTCATCTCCTCTGTGCATTATGTCATGCACATCCTCATCTCCTCTGTGCATTGTCATGCACATCCTCATCTCCTCTGTGCATTATGTCATGCACATCCTCATCTCCTCTGTGCATTATGTCATGCACATCCTCATCTCCTCTGTGCATTATGTCATGCACATCCTCATCTCCTCTGTGCATTATGTCATGCACATCCTCATCTCCTCTGTGCATTATGTCATGCACATCCTCATCTCCTCTGTGCATTATGTCATGCACATCCTCATCTCCTCTGTGCATTATGTCATGCACATCCTCATCTCCTCTGTGCATTATGTCATGCACATCCTCATCTCCTCTGTGCATTATGTCATGCACATCCTCATCTCCTCTGTGCATTATGTCATGCACATCCTCATCTCCTCTGTGCATTATGTCATCCACATCCTCATCTCCTCTGTGCATTATGTCATGCACATCCTCATCTCCTCTGAGCATTACTTCATGCACATTATCATCTCCTCTGTGCATTACATTATGCACATTCTCATCTCCTCTGTGCATTATGTCATGCACATCCTCATCTCCTCTGTGCATTATGTCATGCACATCCTCATCTCCTCTGTGCATTATGTCATGCACATCCTCATCTCCTCTGTGCATTATGTCATGCACATCCTCATCTCCTCTGTGCATTGTCATGCACATCCTCATCTCCTCTGTGCATTATGTCATGCACATCCTCATCTCCTCTGTGCATTATGTCATGCACATCCTCATCTCCTCTGTGCATTATGTCATGCACATCCTCATCTCCTCTGTGCATTGTCATGCACATCCTCATCTCCTCTGTGCATTATGTCATGCACATCCTCATCTCCTCTGTGCATTATGTCACTCACATCCTCATTTCCTCTGTGCATTATGTCATGCACATCCTCATCTCCTCTGTGCATTATGTCATGCACATCCTCATCTCCTCTGTGCATTATGTCATGCACATCCTCATCTCCTCTGTGCATTATGTCATGCACATCCTCATCTCCTCTGTGCATTATGTCACTCACATCCTCATCTCCTCTGTGCATTATGTCATGCACATCCTCATCTCCTCTGTGCATTATGTCATGCACATCCTCATCTCCTCTGTGCATTATGTCATGCACATCCTCATCTCCTCTGTGCATTATGTCATGCACATCCTCATCTCCTCTGTGCATTATGTCATGCACATCCTCATCTCCTCTGTGCATTATGTCATGCACATCCTCATCTCCTCTGTGCATTATGTCACTCACATCCTCATCTCCTCTGTGCATTATGTCATGCACATCCTCATCTCCTCTGTGCATTATGTCATGCACATCCTCATCTCCTCTGTGCATTATGTCATGCACATCCTCATCTCCTCTGTGCATTATGTCATGCACATCCTCATCTCCTCTGTGCATTATGTCATGCACATCCTCATCTCCTCTGTGCATTATGTCATGCACATCCTTATCTCCTCTGTGCATTATGTCATGCACATCCTCATCTCCTCTGTGCATTATGTCATGCACATCCTCATCTCCTCTGTGCATTATGTCATGCACATCCTCATCTCCTCTGTGCATTATGTCATGCACATCCTCATCTCCTCTGTGCATTATGTCATGCACATCCTCATCTCCTCTGTGCATTATGTCATGCACATCCTCATCTCCTCTGTGCATTATGTCATGCACATCCTCATCTCCTCTGTGCATTATGTCATGCACATCCTCATCTCCTCTGTGCATTATGTCATGCACATCCTCATCTCCTCTGTGCATTATGTCACTCACATCCTAATCTCCTCTGTGCGTTATGTCATGCACATCCTTATCTCTTCTGTGCATTATGTCATGCACATCCTCATCTCCTCTGTGCATTATGTCACTCACATCCTCATCTCCTCTGTGCATTATGTCATGCACATCCTCATCTCCTCTGTGCATTATGTCATGCACATCCTCATCTCCTCTGTGCATTATGTCATGCACATCCTCATCTCCTCTGTGCATTATGTCATGCACATCCTCATCTCCTCTGTGCATTATGTCATGCACATCCTCATCTCCTCTGTGCATTATGTCATGCACATCCTCATCTCCTCTGTGCATTATGTCATGCACATCCTCATCTCCTCTGTGCATTATGTCATGCACATCCTCATCTCTTCTGTGCATTATGTCATGCACATCCTCATCTCCTCTGTGCATTATGTCATGCACATCCTCATCTCCTCTGTGCATTATGTCATGCACATCCTCATCTCCTCTGTGCATTATGTCATGCACATCCTCATCTCCTCTGTGCATTATGTCATGCACATCCTCATCTCCTCTGTGCATTATGTCATGCACATCCTCATCTCCTCTGTGCATTATGTCATGTACATCCTCATCTCCTCTGTGCATTATGTCATGCACATCCTCATCTCTTCTGTGCATTATGTCATGCACATCCTCATCTCCTCTGTGCATTATGTCATGCACATCCTCATCTCCTCTGTGCATTATGTCATGCACATCCTCATCTCCTCTGTGCATTATGTCATGCACATCCTCATCTCCTCTGTGCATTATGTCACTCATCCTCATCTCCTCTGTGCATTATGTAACTCACATCCTCATTTCCTCTGTGCATTGTCATGCACATCCTCATCTCCTCTGTGCATTGTCTTGCACATCATTTCCTCTGTGCATTGTCATTCACATCCTCATCTCCTCTGTGTTATGTCATTCACATCCTCATCTGCTCTGTGCATTATGTCATGCACATCCTCATCTCCTCTGAGCATTATGTCATGCACATCCTCATCTCCTCTGTGCATTATGTCATGCACATCCTCATCTCCTCTGTGCATTGTCATGCACATCCTCATCTCCTCTGTGCATTATGTCATGCACATCCTCATCTCCTCTGTGCATTATGTCACTCACATCCTCATCTCCTCTGTGCATTATGTCATGCACATCCTCATCTCCTCTGTGCATTATGTCATGCACATCCTCATCTCCTCTGTGCATTATGTCATGCACATCCTCATCTCCTCTGTGCATTATGTCATGCACATCCTCATCTCCTCTGTGCATTATGTCATGCACATCCTCATCTCCTCTGTGCATTATGTCATGCACATCCTCATCTCCTCTGTGCATTATGTCATGCACATCCTCATCTCCTCTGTGCATTATGTCATGCACATCCTCATCTCCTCTGTGCATTATGTCATGCACATCCTCATCTCCTCTGTGCGTTATGTCATGCACATCCTCATCTCCTCTGTGTGTTATGTCATGCACATCCTTATCCTTCTGTGTGTTATGTCATGCACATCCTCATCTCCTCTGTGCATTATGTCATGCACATCCTCATCTCCTCTGTGCATTATGTCATGCACATCCTCATCTCCTCTGTGCATTATGTCATGCACATCCTCATCTCCTCTGTGCATTATGTCATGCACATCCTCATCTCCTCTGTGCATTATGTCATGCACATCCTCATCTCCTCTGTGCATTATGTCATGCACATCCTCATCTCCTCTGTGCATTATGTCATGCACATCCTCATCTCCTCTGCGCAGTATGTCATGCACATCCTCATTTCCTCTGTGCCTTATGTCATGCACATTCTCATTTCCTCTCTGCATTATGTCATGCACATCCTCATCTCCTCTATGCATTATGTCATGTGCATACTTATCTCTTCTTTGCATTATGTCAAGCACATCCTCATCTCCTCTGTGCATGATGTCATGCACATCCATATCTCCTCTGTGCATTATGTCATGCACATCCTCATCTCCTCTGTGCATTATGTCATGCACATCCTCATCTCCTCTTTGCATTATGTCATGCACATCCTCATCTCCTCTGTGCATGATGTCATGCACATCCATATCTCCTCTGTGCATGATGTCATGCACATCCTCATCTCTTCTGTGCATTATGTCATGCACATCCTCATCTCCTCTGTGCATTATGTCATGCACATCCTCATCTCCTCTGTGCATTATGTCATGCACATCCTCATCTCCTCTGTGCATTATGTCATGCACATCCTCATCTCCTCTGTGCATTATGTCATGCACATCCTCATCTCCTCTGTGCATTATGTCATGCACATCCTCATCTCCTCTGTGCATTGTCATGCACATCCTCATCTCCTCTGTGCATTATGTCATGCACATCCTCATCTCCTCTGTGCATTATGTCATGCACATCCTCATCTCCTCTGTGCATTATGTCATGCACATCCTCATCTCCTCTGTGCATTATGTCATGCACATCCTCATCTCCTCTGTGCATTATGTCATGCACATCCTCATCTCTTCTGTGCATTATGTCATGCACATCCTCATCTCCTCTGTGCATTATGTCATGCACATCCTCATCTCCTCTGTGCATTATGTCATGCACATCCTCATCTCCTCTGTGCATTATGTCATGCACATCCTCATCTCCTCTGTGCATTATGTCATGCACATCCTCATCTCCTCTGTGCATTATGTCATGCACATCCTCATCTCCTCTGTGCATTATGTCATGCACATCCTCATCTCCTCTGTGCATTATGTCATGCACATCCTCATCTCCTCTGTGCATTATGTCATGCACATCCTCATCTCCTCTGTGCATTGTCATGCACATCCTCATCTCCTCTGTGCATTATGTCATGCACATCCTCATCTCCTCTGTGCATTATGTCATGCACATCCTTATCTCTTCTGTGCATTATGTCATGCACATCCTCATCTCCTCTGTGCATTATGTCATGCACATCCTCATCTCCTCTGTGCATTATGTCATGCACATCCTCATCTCCTCTGTGCATTATGTCATGCACATCCTCATCTCCTCTGTGCATTATGTCATGCACATCCTCATCTCCTCTGTGCATTATGTCATGCACATCCTCATCTCCTCTGTGCATTATGTCATGCACATCCTCATCTCCTCTGTGCATTATGTCATGCACATCCTCATCTCCTCTGTGCATTATGTCATGCACATCCTCATCTCCTCTGTGCATTGTCAAGTACATCTCTTCTGTGCATTATGTCATGCACATCCTCATCTCCTCTGTGCATTATGTCATGCACATCCTCATCTCCTCTGTGCATTATGTCATGCACATCCTCATCTCCTCTGTGCATTATGTCATGCACATCCTCATCTCTTCTGTGCATTATGTCATGCACATCCTCATCTCTTCTGTGCATTATGTCATGCACATCCTCATCTCCTCTGTGCATTATGTCATGCACATCCTCATCTCCTCTGTGCATTATGTCATGCACATCCTCATCTCCTCTGTGCATTATGTCATGCACATCCTCATCTCCTCTGTGCATTATGTCACTCACATCCTCATCTCCTCTGTGCATTATGTCACTCACATCCTAATCTCCTCTGTGTGTTATGTCATGCACATCCTTATCTCTGTGCATTATGTCATGCACATCCTCATCTCCTCTGTGCATTATGTCATGCACATCCTCATCTCCTCTGTGCATTATGTCATGCACATCCTCATCTCCTCTGTGCATTATGTCATGCACATCCTCATCTCCTCTGTGCATTATGTCATGCACATCCTCATCTCCTCTGTGCATTATGTCACTCACATCCTCATCTCCTCTGTGCATTATGTCATGCACATCCTCATCTCCTCTGTGCATTATGTCATGCACATCCTCATCTCCTCTGTGCATTATGTCATGCACATCCTCATCTCCTCTGTGCATTATGTCATGCACATCCTCATCTCCTCTGTGCATTATGTCATGCACATCCTCATCTCTTCTGTGCATTATGTCATGCACATCCTCATCTCCTCTGTGCATTATGTCATGCACATCCTCATCTCCTCTGTGCATTATGTCATGCACATCCTCATCTCCTCTGTGCATTATGTCATGCACATCCTCATCTCCTCTGTGCATTATGTCATGCACATCCTCATCTCCTCTGTGCATTATGTCATGCACATCCTCATCTTCTGTGCATTATGTCATGCACATCCTCATCTCCTCTGTGCATTATGTCATGCACATCCTCATCTCTTCTGTGCATTATGTCACTCACATCCTCATCTCCTGTGCATTATGTCATGCACATCCTCATCTCCTGTGTGCATTATGTCACTCACATCCTCATCTTCTCTGTGCATTATGTCATGCACATCCTTATCTCCTCTGTGCATTATGTCATGCACATCCTCATCTCCTCTGTGCATTATGTCATGCACATCCTCATCTCCTCTGTGCATTATGTCATGCACATCCTCATCTCCTCTGTGCATTATGTCATGCACATCCTCATCTCTTCTGTGCATTATGTCATGCACATCCTCATCTCCTCTGTGCATTATGTCATGCACATCCTCATCTCCTCTGTGCATTATGTCATGCACATCCTCATCTCTTCTGTGCATTATGTCATGCACATCCTCATCTCCTCTGTGCATTATGTCATGCACATCCTCATCTCCTCTGTGCATTATGTCATGCACATCCTCATCTCCTCTGTGCATTATGTCATGCACATCCTCATCTCCTCTGTGCATTATGTCATGCACATCCTCATCTCCTCTGTGCATTATGTCATGCACATCATCTCCTCTGTGCATTATGTCATGCACATCCTCATCTCCTCTGTGCATTGTCATGCACATCCTCATCTCCTCTGTGCATTATGTCATGCACATCCTCATCTCCTCTGTGCATTACTGCATGCACATCTTCATCTCTTCTGTGCATTATGTCACTCATATCCTCATCTCCTCTGTGCATTATGTCATGCACATCCTCATCTCATCTGTGCATTATGTCATGCACATCCTCATCTCCTCTGTGCATTATGTCATGCACATCCTCAACTCCACTGGGTATTGTCATCCACATCCTCATCTCCTCTGTGCATTATGTCATGCACATCCTCATCTCCTCTGTGCATTGTCATCCACATCCTCATCTCCTCTGTGCATTGTCATGCACATCCTCATCTCCTCTGTGCATTACTTCATGCACATTCTCATCTCCTCTGTGCATTACATCATGCACATTCTCATCTCCTCTCTGCATTATATCACTCATCTCCTCAACTCCTTTGTGCGTTATGTCATGCACATCATCTCCTTTATGCATTATGTCATGCACGTCCTCATCTCCTCTGTGCATTATGTCACTCACATCCTTATCTTCTCTGTGCATTATGTCATGCCCATCCTCATCTCCTCTGTGCATTGTGTCATGCACATCCTCATCTCCTCTGTGCATTATGTCATGCACATCCTCATCTCTTCTGTGCATTGTCACTCACATCCTCATCTCTTCTGTGCATTATGTGTTTCACATTTCTATCTCCTCTGTACATTTTTTCATACACATCCTCATCTCCTCTGTGCATTATGTTATGCACATCCTCAGCTTCTCTGTGCATTATGTCACTCACATCCGCATCTCCTCTGTGCATTACGTCATGGACATCCTCATGTCTTCTGTACATTGTCATGCACATCCTCATCCCCTCTGTATGTTTGGTCATGCACATCCTCATCTCCTCTGTGCATTATGTCATGCACATCCTCATCTCCTCTGTGAATTATGTCATGCACATCCTCATGTGTCTGTGTATTATGTCACTTACATCCTCATGTCCTCTGTGCATTATGTCATGCACATCCTCATGTCCTCTGTGCATTATGTCATGCACATCCTCATGTCCTCTGTGCATTATGTCACGCATATCCTCATCTTCACTGTGTGTTATGTCACTTACATCCTCATCTCCTTTGTGCGTTATGTCTTGCACATCCTCATCTCCTCTGTGCATTACTGCATGCAAATCTTCATCTCTTCTGTGCATTATGTCACTCATATCCTCATCTCATCTGTGCATTATGTCATGCACATCATCTCCTCTGTGCATTATGTCATGCACATCCTCATCTCTTCTGTGCATTATGTCACTCACATCCTTATCTCCTCTTTGCATTATGTCATTATGTCACTCACATCCTCATCTCCTCTGTGCAGAATGTCATGCACATCCTCATCTCCTCTGTGCATTATGTCACTCACATCATCTCCTCTTTGCATTATGTCATTATGTCCCTCACATCCTCATCCTCTCTGTGCAGTATGTCATGAACATCCTCATTTCCTCTGTGCATTATGTCATGCACATCCTCATCTTCTGTTTGTAGTATGCATTCACATCATCTCCTCTGTGCATTATGTCTTGCACATCCTCATCTCCTCTCTGCATTTTATCATACACAACCTCATCTCCTCTGTGCATTGCCATGCACATCCTCATCTCTTCTGTGCATTATGTCACTCACATCCTCATCTCCTCTGTGCTTTATGTCTTGCACATCCTCATCTTATCTCTGTATTTTTTCATACACATCTTCATCTCCTCTGTGCATTATGTCACTCACATCATCTCCTCTGTGGATTATGTCATGCACACCCTCATCTCCTCTGTGCATTATGTGATCTACATCCTCATCTCCTCCATGCTTTATGTCACTCACATCCTCAGGTCCTCTGTGCATCATGTCATGCACATCCTCATCTCCTCTGTGCATTATGTCATTCACATCCTCATGTCCTCTGTGCATCATATCATGCACATCCTCATCTCCTCTGCCTGACCTTTACCCTGAAGAAACTGTCAGTAATGATGCCTCTAGTATTCATTGTATTGTTTTTAATAATTGGAGAATTTAATGGGGCATGTAGAAGTCAAAAAGATAGTAAAAACTCAGTTTTATTAATAAGGTAAACTTTAATGTTAAGGATGTTTTAGAGAATAGCAGTTAATTTTCCCATTATCCACATAACATTCTGAGAGTTAAAGGCCTTTAAAGATATGTAGGCCATGTAGATACAGAGTGAATGTTCTATTCCTCTATTGTGAAAACATTCAGAAGAATGATACAAGTCCCGGTAATTTTAACTGTACATTTAGAATATTAGGTATATTGTGGAGCTCACAAATTTCAACACATTTATGATAGTTGCTCTGTGATAAGACTGAATATAGGAATGTAAGATCACTCATATGGCATTTCAAAGAATTCTAAATGCTTTATTTAGACATATTTAAATGTGCACAATTTGAGAGGCTTCATTTTATGTACTGAAAGTACAAACTTATTGAAAGAAACAACTTTTTAAAAAACAAATTGAAAACCAACTTCAGCAATCAAATTTCTATTAGAATAACAATTTTAACTATTGTTTACAGAATTTAATTCCTTCTCACCATGTAATATCAGTATGAAACACATATTGATAATTTCCGTTTTTGAGTTATACGTAAACAATAACCTTTTACTGAGTGTTCAGCATTAGATAACATCCTGGAAATTCATTAAACACTCATGTTGATCAAGATTTTGGCAATCAGTGCCTGACATCACCCAGTCTTGTTTTTTTTTTCCTTATATTGACCCCATTAATAACATTTATAGGTAGCTTACTGTTAAGATACTGGTTTTCTCTCAGTTCAACTTTCTTATGCTCACTCATCAAATCTAACATTGTTTACTGTAAATTCTAACCTTATTTTCCATTTTCCGGTTACAGTTTTTTAAGCAGCTAGCATCAAGAGATTTAACAAGGCATTTATTTACCTAACTTGGTTATCTTGATTCAAGCCTCCAACACACTAGCACAATATCCTTGCTTAAGCATACTTTCCCATTAAAAAGATGGTTTACCATATCCTGCAGAGGTAGTCTGTAGTCCCCTGGCTTTTGTCATGTTCAGAATATATGTTCCCATTTACTTTATTCCTCCCCCATACATCTCCAGTACATATTCTCAGCTTGTAGAAACATTCTTTGTATCTTACCTGGCACATAAAAATATCTATGGAGGTACTGCCCTGTGGGAATATTCTAAATCTTCTTGATTCCGTTGCATATCTTGGAGCACAACAAACTGCATTGCAGCCTTCCTGAGATATTTCCGTCCACAGTCTCATTTCCTAAGCTGCCCTACTTTCATTGAATTAATTTTGCAGGTATCTGCTGATTAACAGCTTGTTTTTCAGTCAGTTCTTTTCTTGGTTCTATAACAGATTTCACTATTTCAGATAGGTCTCTAACCTTCTATTATCCTTCTAATAACTAAATCTAATAGGCATTGGTATAACAAACAATCCCCTACATATAGGTTATAAACATTCTTTGCCTACTCCCATTTATAGTATTCCCCAATCTCCTGGATTTCCAGACTTTGCAGTCATACCAGTCTGTATGCTGTTGTTGTATACCTCCATTAATTAGGGCTGTTTTTGCATGCCTGCAGATAAAATTTAGTGTGTATTTTCCTTTTTAAACCATGTCCCTAGGGTTATCCTTTCAATGTCTCTTATCTTCTTGCCTTGAAGTAACATCATATGTTTCTACTTTGGCATATACCTACTAATTTGTGTCAGATGCAATAATCTCATTTATGTGGCCTTGTAATAACCCCACAGGTGAGGGAGCCCCAAACCTTGTTCGTCTGGTAATAACATTTTATCCTATTTTGGTCAAGCTCTTTTCCCATCCCAGATAAATTACTTGTTTCCCTCTTTATCATAGACTATAACATTTCATCTGGAGGGTTGAGAAAGGCTTGACCCACACACTAGATTAAAGGCACTATGAACACTTTGACTGCCTGGACCTTGTAGTCCACATCCATTCTCATCAATTTATAAGTATGACGCTCATGATTTTATATTTGGCTTCCTCCCAGGATTCATTCATGGTCTAAACTATACTACCATTCTTCCAAGTATTAGAATTTTTCAAGGCACCATAGTTAGGACGTGTTTTGCACTTGGAAATGCATGTGTGGGGATATTTATTTATTTTATTTATTTATTTTTATTTATTTGAAGTTTGGTTGCCAGGATGGTCCATTGGGCCAAATGAGTCCGTTTTCAATGGAGTCCTCCTGGGGAGAAAAGCTCCAAGGATACAATAAAAACATAGTGAAATACAATATATAAAAACATAGTAAAATGCAAGGAGAGTACATTTAAGGCAAAGTAAATCAAAGCCGAAATAGAAGGTAAAGCATAACAATATGTAACAGTTCACATCAGTATACAAAACTTTTTTTTTTTTTTTTTTTACGTCACTAGTTATAATCCGCCACTACAGCTCTTGATTTCCTTTTGCGGATTTTATAACCAGAAACATACTGGGAATATGATAAATTTAATAACATGTCCAGATCCACTTCTGGGTTGGCAAGGTGCAAATAATGCCAGTTTTTCTTGTCTGCCATACTAGTCAAACCTAATTTTCAAGGCCAGAAGTTCTAAACAAATTATAAAGAGGATTGCAGAAAGTGGATATCATTGCTTAGTAAGTTTACATAGCAAAAATGCATCTGGAACTATCCCCCAGCTTTAATCTTAGCCTGAAAACCTGGTATATTAATTAGCATTTTATTAAAAAATTCTGGGAATCCATATTCCTTCATATTGAATTTTAAGTAACTCCAGCTAATGTTCAGCATCAAGACTCATTAACAGTAGGGCATTATCTCTCAGTCCAGCATCCTGCTGGATCATTATGGTCTGTGAAATGTTAAACATCTGCCTTCCTTCTACAAATCCACATTAATCCAGTACTACCAGCCTTGATAAAATCGTTGCTATCCTGCTTGCCACAATGGTTATAAATAGTTTATAATCATGCTTTAATATTGCAGTTGGATGGTATGAAGTTGGTCTCATGCAACCTTTTCCTTCCTTCAGAACTGTCATCACCACCACATTCCTCCCTGACTCTAGGATTAGTCATTGCCATAGTATATAATTAAATTGTCCATGGCATGTCTGAAAGTTTTTCTTGCGTCCTAACCTCCATACCTACTGTATATTGATTTAATATCCTCCCCTGCTGATTTCATGCTTCATGTTTTGGTATTTGGACCTTCATTTTATGGATGTCTACTGCAGCTAATATTTTTTTTATATCTGATCCCCCATCAACCTTGGAGATATATTTCTTCCATAAACTCCCATTAAAGGCAAGCTTATATTATCACCACATTTTTCCTCCTTATATATATTTTCATAAAACTTTCTTAACATTTCCAAAGTCCTCATGGGGTCCCCTAGTAGTATCTTTTTTGCATTTGGATCCCACGGTTTTACTACTTTTAGCGGTTTTAATTTCTGGACCAGGAGTTTCTGTGATTTATGAGCATTCTCAAAACATATTTAGTCACTCTCTAAATTTGTAATGCTGTCCAGGTGTTCATTTATTTTATTTTTGTATTTCTTTTGTATGTATTGTGTATTGTGATAGTGGAGAACATTTTCAGGTGGGGTATAGACAATGATTTCACAGAGGTTGGAGTAAGTCACATGATAAGTCACACGTATGCAAGTCACAGGTAAGGCAAAACTCCTTACCTTCAAATCTCAAGTCAAGTCTAACATGGCACATTATCAAGCTTGTATTGAAGAAGCTGAGCCTCTGTCATTAATCACAGCACAAACCTGATAATCACTAAAAATGATTTTCAACTTATAAATGGGAATATGTAATTCAATACAGTGGGTATGATTCCAACACATCTATTGCTCACATAGTTTTAATTTTTGGGCAATAAGAAATCATTTATCAGTGATAAAGAGTTCCAGTTCATTAAAGACATTACCATTCACAGTAAAATAAAAACTCATTCATAGGTTCTGATGGCAGATGTTCTATATATAACATATTTTATTATACATAACTAATTACACCAACCCCCATGCAACATGATACTATGAATCATTTGATTAAAAAGTAAATTACAACTAAAATAAATTACTTTGAAAGAGTTTAAGAAAAATTACTGAAAATATATTTCTGGAGATACATAGCATACCTTACCCATCACTTTATGTTTTAGTGACTTGAGGTGTTTTATGATCACTGACAAATTATTATAGCTATAATAATTAAGTTATGTATGATTTTTGAGAAGTGGCTCAATTCTGTCAACCCCATGGCTGAACTCTTACTGTCCCAGTGGGTGCTGTTAATGTTACTCTGAATGATGACGGAAATTCGACTTATTCGTGGTATAAAACTGGCTGTTCTGTCCATCTCAGATATTCAGGTAATGGCTCAGCAGAGCTTAAAGACTGCAGTGAACCAATTGCATGTGTTTTTTTTGTGTGCGTGATAAAAACAGCACTGACTTACCACTGCTGAATCACTAAAGGTCCTGCTTACTTACAAAAGGTCTGCTTTATGCCGCTTGTGTAGGTCTTGCCTCAGCTGCATTCTAGAGAGTGATAGTTATTACAAACGGAATCGAACACAAAAATGTGTTACAATTAGACTGAAAACCCTGCATTTGAAAAGAAACGTTTAATAAGACTGCACTGCATTAGTATAAGGTGTCACTTAGAAAGCTATTTTTGTGTTTTATCAATAGATTCTTAACCCTTCACACCTCCAGGCATCTCGTCATTCAACTAAAACGTCATGTGCTAACCAAAGCCAGAAGAAATATGTAGCACAAAAGATCAGAGAAAGGTAGGTGTAGTTCTTAAGTCTTTTGTTTACACATTCTTATTTATAATAAAAACATTATTGTACTCATAAACATTCCATTCCACAGAATCATTTGTGGGCAGATTCTTGAAGATCTTGGGTCAAACTTCCCATGTAGCAAATTCCTCCTTCTGTTTTTCTAAATGAGGACTGAGAGAAAGGACACAGAGTACACAGTACTTATTGTTGCAAACATCTCTCTCAAATTATGCCAGAAGTTTGAAAATTTCCTTCTTCTGGCCACTAACCTGAATAGTACTCAGAGATTATCAAAGCTTTACTATACTTAAAGGCTGACTTCCAATGAGTGACCATAATGTTTAGGATTCCACGTTACCCAGACTTCCAATGAGTGACCATAGTGGCTAAGATTTCATGTTGCTCTGCCTTTCAATGAGTGGCCATAATGGCTAGGATTCCACTATGCCCAGTCTTCCAATGAGTGACCATAGTGGCTAGGATTCCATGTTGCCCAGATTACCTCTCAGAGTCACCATTAAAGAGAAGATTATTCAGGTTACCTTAGTATGAGCTGAACTGATCATATTCATTTCTTTAAGTCCATCTCCTGCAACTGATTGCGGCACGAGTGCAAAATATTACAATTTGTAGGAATTTCTTCCTCTTAGAGTCCTCTTTTCAGATTGCCTTGCTCTTACACTGACAGGCCATTCCAAATATCATCATCATCATCATCACTGTCCCCCTCAACACTTGTCCACTGCACCTGGGAAATACGTGATAGATGCTTTCTTCATATTGGTAACATTATTACACATGATGTGATTGATTTTTTTTCCCTTGATTTGGTATTGATCATATTCAAACTCTTTGTGAATTCTTTCTCAAGCACATGATCATTTAAGCTGACTATATGCAAGCAAAAGTTCAGCTAAGCATTTTACTCTGTGCAATGATGAACTGTGACCCTAATGTAGCTTTCATTCTTCCAGACTAGATATTCTCTGTGAATGACACATCATCTGCATCTGCCATCATTTCTAAAGGAAAATTCCATCCAAATTAAAATTTCTTTCTTTCCAAAAAAAAGTTATTTTCCTTTCCTGTAATCCAGTGCTAAACATATCCCATACAGAAAAAAGTATAATTTATTAATTATTCCATTTGTTTTATGTCTCAAATTATTTCTGTTTGCCTTTCATTGCTATGTTTGTATTATCATCTGTTACATCATGAAGGCTACTAAGAGTGGTAAAGTAGTTAGGTAAGGTCACTTATTCCAACTACAGAGCCATTAAACATTTAAATAAGGCTTATCAGTCACAGATTGCCAGCATCACACCTCAGATAAATAGCATAGCCTGGAATCTGAACAAAAGTTTTTCAAGCTTAGTTTTCGTATGCAAACACATTTCACTTCTTCTTCTTTAGGCTTTTCCTCATTAGGGTTCAGCACAGTGGAACAGTGGTCTGCAGAACGATTGGCAGTGGAGTTTTACGGTGTCAAGTTGCCAGCCTGGTGCCCAGCCTTCCACAGAAGGCACATACATGCACACAGTCAAACCTAGGGTCAATTTAGAGTGTCCAATCCATCTACAGCATGTCTTTGGGATGTGGGAGGAAACCAGAGGAAACCCATGGAACATGCAAACACATTTCACATTTAGCTTAATTTTTTTCTTGTTATAAACTATTTGCCCCTTCATTTTACTATTATGATTTTGTGTCAGTATTTGATTTTTGCATTTTTCTACACTGTATTTTTGTAAAAGTGTATGTTTTTTCTGGTGTTTTGTTGCACCATTTTTGCATGGGATAACATATTTTGTTGATATAAATCAGTGAGGTGAGGAAGAAAGATTAAAATCAAAGACTAATTCTAGCTACAGTATTAAAAACTGTGAATGCAACACAAACCAGCTCAGCCCATCTAACGCTTATTAATCACGGGGATCAGGATTCGCACACTTTGACAGTGAAATACAGTTGCTTTCTAAAACAAACAATTAACTCAGCTATATTTTCAAGCCTGTCATTCAAACATTCCTTAAAGTGCTGTATCAGAGACGGCCATTAATAAAAATCAAAGTAGGCAAAGTCATTAAAAAATATGGATTGATGTTGACAGTCAAATGTAGAGTGACAGTACTGATGTAAACTGATAAGAGAGGGAGAACCACAGTAAATGATCCTCCCATCATAAGGATTTCTTGCGGTCTCTAAAATGACATGAGGGAGACAAAAGCATTAACTGTAAATCAAAATCATGCTACTCATGGCAGCCCCTTTTCAGCCATTTTGTGGTACAACAAATTAAAAAATAATAACCACTTATTTTGACACAGAGACATTAGTAATGCACAAAAGTCCAAGATGTGCTGAAAAGCATGTATTGATGTTGTTAATCTTCGTTCATTCCTTACTGATGGGTTATCAGTTCTGTTCTCGGAACCGAGCTGGCCTTATACCAAGCTCACATCAGCCAAAAACTCTCGAGCTAAGATCCTACCCAGAATGCTCTGCTCCTTGTTACCTCATATCTCATTTGCCATGTTGCTGTACAGCCATGTCAAGCCACTCTCTCTCAGTTAAGCGAATAATTTTTGAAAGTTTCTATATTGTTAGTGGTTTAAAAGTTTTCAGTCAGTTACTATTTCTATACTCCTACCCTATCGTATCTTTAAGAGTCTCTCGCTGTAGTTTCTTTCCCTTTATTACCGTTTTTTCTTACCTTTGAGGTAATTCTTCATTGCCATCATTGCTATTCCTTCCTTTATCTCTTCTTAATTTGTTGGTACTGTCATTTTTCTACACATCATTATATTGGACAAGAAAAGCAGTGTTGGTTTCAAACAGTGTAATGACTGCGTCCATAAGTTACCACTTTCCGATGGCCATGACTTATGTGTCTATTGCTTGAATGTCTCCCACTTTTCAGTGGATCCCCCATGTGGGATTTGTAGAAATTTTTTGACCAGGACTCTCAATGAAAGAAAGAACAAGTTAATCTTGAAAGGCCTCCTTAAAACTCCTTTCTGTGAGCCTATCTCTGGGTCGGAGGGCTCACCCTCTCCTGCTAAATCCCGTAAGAGGCGTTCTTCTTCTTCCTCCTCGAAGTCACTCACTTCATCTCCCTCTGGAGATCGTAGGGAGTCAACTCATAAGAAGGTTAAAATTTTAATTCTGACGCTGCTGTGACCCTTTCAGCTCCAGGCTTGGCCCTGCCCCAGTTGATTCTTGCTCCAGTTATGTCCTTGTTATCACCACTGGCACTGGAGTTCCCGGTGCACACACTTACGGCTCCAACAGTTTTGTCGCAGCGTTTACCGGCACTGTCTCTGCAGGTGCAGTCTCCTTCGGCCCTGTTGGTGCAATCTCTTTCAACCCTGAGTTTAATGATACTGTCCTCTATGGTGCAGACACCTTTGGCACCAACATGCTCTTCAGTGCAGTCCCTTTTGGCACCGTCATTACTACCAGTGCAGACACCTTCCTCGACGGCACCGTACTCATCGGTGCAGACATTGTCTTTATGGTGCAGACACCTTCGACTTCTATGGAGCTGCCTTTGTCAACACAGATTACCTTGACACCATTCTCCTTGGTGCAGACACCCCCGGTTCTGGGTTCTGCACCACTCGAATTAGCAAGGACCAAGTACTCTCCTTCTTTGGATCCGTATGTTGGCAACCAGTATAGCCCTTTTCTAGAAAGGCCAGAATCACCTTCAGGTTTCTTTATGAGGTCGACCAGGAGCCTCTCTGAATAAGATGTGTTGCGGCGTGTTGACCAGTTGCCTGTGACCAGGGGTCTCTCTCAAACCTTTTAAAGCTATGTTCCCTCTTCCAGGTGAACATATTTCTCCACAGACTTCAATGTACACTCCTCCTTCTACTTCCACGCAAGCATTGAAGCTTCTCCTCCGACAGCAGGTTCCCTCTCTCCGACTCCAATAGTGGACCTCACTTTGTAGCCAGAGTCGTCCTTGTGGCCCTCGGTGCACTGGGCATCAGGCTGTTCTCAGGCTAATGGCTGTGCTGTGGGGGAGGGCATTCTTGGCTCCATGCTGATTTTTTCTATGGCACCCTCCAGGAATCATCCCTCCCTCATGCTCCACAGCCCTCTTGAGACTCCTGGTCTGAGGGTTAGCTTGTCAGAGCGGGGTGTGACCCCAGTTCCGAGGTTATCGTGCTCGGTTCCAAACTTCCATCCCTCTTTGGGTGGTCTGGCCTTGCAGGACATGGAG
Organism: Protopterus annectens; assembly: GCF_019279795.1. Lineage (NCBI taxonomy): Eukaryota > Metazoa > Chordata > Ceratodontiformes > Protopteridae > Protopterus > Protopterus annectens. The sequence continues at coordinate 47,843,414 of NC_056732.1, read as the reverse complement.
AGGGTGCTTGCCTCTGCTGACAAACCCCCCATGTTGGAGTCCTGTCCCCCTCTGTACCGCAACTGTCACAAGCCACAACCACTGGACACCAGGCACAATGGCCTCAGGTTTCTCTCCCTCAGGAGACCTCCCCTCTTTGCAATCTTCCCCAGAACTCCCCACTGAGGAAGTACCTCACAAGGTTTCATGCAAGAGGAAGCACATGGACTCCACTGAGGAGTCTTTGACTGAAGATATGGACTTTGATGACGGGGAAGGGTCCCCATGGTCACCCTCTGATGAGGTGTCCTTTGGGGGCATCCTTGAAATCCTAAGATAGAGGGGTGACTGGAAGTCCTGCAATCCTTCCATGGAGGAATCCGTATCCCTCCAGGCCTTTTGTGCCCAGCCCCCTCCCACCGTGGTCACCCCACCGGCTGATGAGCTTGTTCAGCTCATCGTCCAGCATGCATGGAAAGCTCCTGACACCCTGGAAGCTTTACAGTGGAGGCCTAATAAGATCCTATCTTCCCCAGCTGAGCATCCCCATTGGTCTAAAAGTCTTCCAGTAGATGCCATGGTGGTGGCAGCTGCAACTAAGAAAGATTTGGCAGAAGAGAGCCAGACTGTCCATCTGTCCAACAAGGAGTCCCGGGCGATAGACAGACTCGGGAAGCATCTGTTTGCTTCATCGACCTTCACCGTAAGGTCCTTGAACTATTTGGCACACTTTACAAGGCTCCAGAGGGATCTTATCAACCAACTCTCTGAAACCTTGGCAGGAGCTGTTTCTGATGAGGTCCATGACAATGTAGCTTCTCAGATAGTGACCCTAGAATGCATATCCAATTCTTCCATGCATCTTATTTCACACGCAACGCAAGGAGCGGCTAGAGCAGCAGGCACAGGTATAGTCATGAGACGATATGCATGGATGTGCCTTTGCAACTTTGTGGACTCCTTTAACGTTTCCTTTATGAATGCCCCCATTGAGGCCACTTCTTTGTTTGGCCTTAAAGTTAAAGATACACTGGCAAGGTGCGAACAAGATGGCAAGACCCTATCTGCCGTTGGTGTCAGACACTCCACTCCTCAATGATTCTACTCCAGAAATCAGGGGAGCGGGAAGATGTGGCACAGAAAATCACAGGGCTCTTTCCATGATGCATGTGCCGAGTTCTCCCCTAGAGGCAGAGGGGGAAACTCCATGGAAGATGCCCCTTTTGGGACAGAGGAGGTCCATGAAACTGTGGCTCCAGAGATTCTTTTTCTGGCCAACCCTATCAGTGCTCCTGAAGTGTTGCCCGACTGCCCACCTGTGGAAGTAGTCGAGGGTCATTTTTCCTTGTACCCAACTGCCTGGCGAAACATAACCACCAATTCTTGGGTACAACGGATAATATCCAGAGGCTATTGCATCCCCTTCCATCTATGTCCATCCTCATCCAGAGACTTACCCGATGTTCCAGCCAGTCAAAGGGAAACAGCAGCACACAAAATCCAAAAACTGCTACAAAAAAGAGTTATCCAAATTGTCTCCCCAAACCAGATAGGATCTGTTTTTTACTGAAGGTTCTTTTTGGTGCCAAAAAAGACAGGGGTCTGGAGACCGATTCTGGATCTCAGCACACTGAACAAATTTGTAAAAACAGAGAAATTCCGGATGGTCATGGTTCAGTCTATCCTTCTTCTTCTGGAAGAAGATGATTGGATGTGCTCTTTATATCTTCATGATGTGTATTACCAGATAAAAATGGACAAGCACTCAAGAAGATACCTCCGCTTCCACATAGCAGCCATTCACTACCAGTTTTGAGCACTGCCCTTCAGTCTCTCTACAGCCCCTAGAGTGTGCACCAAATGCATAGCAGTAGTCATCTCTCACCTGCGACTTCAATGATTCCAGGTGGTTCCATACCTAGATAACTGGCTCCTCACTGCCCCCACCAAGCGTCTACTGGAACAAGCCCTTAACTGCACTCTCCTCACAGCACAGCATCTGGGAATCACTATAAACTGGGAGATGTCCAACACTACCCCTGCACAGTCTTTAGAATTCATTGAGGTACTGTTGGACATGAGGAATTGCACAGCATCCCTTCCGGATCACAGACTTCAAAGAATAAGACAACAGGTTTAGCCGCTGCTTTGTCACCACAAGTCTTCTGCTCGGTCCATACTCCAACTCTTGGGGTCAATGGCAGCCTCGATCACCATTGCTCCTCTGGCCAGATTCCACATAAGACTTCTCCAGTGGTTGTTCCTCACTCAGTGGTACTCTCTATAAAACTCTTTGTCTTTTCAGATAAGTGTAACTCAGAGATGCAAGCGAGATTTGCTCTGGTGGACGTCTCAAAATCCCCAACAATGATCTCGCCCCTTCAGCCTCCATCAACCGAAATCCATGGTGACCACAGACGCCTCCCTGATGGGGTGGGGGGTATGTCAGGGAATCTCGGTCCAAGGCACCTGGTTGAAGACAGAGGCCCTTTTCCATATCAATGTCCTGGAACTCAGGGTGGTGCTACTAGCGTTGCAAGCATTCCATTCCATTCTTCCATCAGGGACTATTGTGATCCAATCAGACAACATGTCAGTGGTCTGGTACATCAACAAGTAAGAGGGCACCAGATCCTACCCATTATGCCGAGAGGTCTTGAGAATATGGCAATGGGCGATAGCTTTCAACTGCTTTCTAATTGCAATGCACATCCCTGGGAGCTCCAACATGATAGCGGACAAGTTGAGCAGGTGCATTCTACAACCTCATGAGTGGTCTCCTCAACCCTGTGATAGCATCAAAATTCTCAACCACTGGGGCCAGCCTTTCTGTGACCTATTTGCCTCCCCAACCAACTACAAGTGCAGCAACTATTTTGACCTGATCCCCCCCCGGGGACATTCACCAAGAGATGCTCTAGTCCACGCTTGGCCCTTGGGTCTACTTTATGCTTATCCTCCTCTCCCCCTCATCTCCCAATTTCTGAAGAAAGCATGGCAGTTGAAAAGCAAAGTGATCCTCATTGCTCCATATTGGCCACGACAAGTCTGGTTCCCCTTCCTCTGGCTTCACCTGCTAGATTGACCAGGGATCCTCAATCCATCCCCAACGTTGATCTCCCATCCACAGGGTCTGACACACCCCAATCTAACAACCCTGAAGCTGACAGCGTGGTTTCTCCACTTCCTATGATTGCCAGGTAAGATAACCTTTCGTCCCCTGTGTGCAATATTCTTATCGCATCTTATAAATCATCCAACAGACTAAACTATCTCAGTAAATAGGTTCATAGGTTGGTACTAGGCTACTGGTCCTAGGGCCTATACAAGCCCAGCCATAACAATTCCCTGGATATTTCTTCTCGCAATATTTACTTCCCTGGACCCCTGTGTAGTAGGGCTACTGACATGATCCCTGGGGTGAATTTCCTATCTCCCATCCAATTGTCAAGGTTCCTTTTTAAGAGGGCTAAGGAGGCGCTCTGCTTGACATGTATGGGCAGTCTATTCCAGAGTATGGGGAGTCTCTGGGTCAGGAACCTATCCCTCCACCATGTTTTGTTCATTGTGATGACAAGGTTTAGATCTCTGGAGCATGTGGTTCTGAGGGATTGGGATTTCTTTAAGTGGAGTATGTCCAACAGCTCAGGGTTTGACATGGCCTTGTATGTTAAGCAGAGATCTCCTCTGAGTAGACGATATGCCACAGAGTATAGCTGGAGTTTTTTTAGACGGTCAGCATAGGGCATCTGCTTTAGGCCTGTGATTCTTTTAGTGAGATATTTTTGTTGCCTTTCCAGCTGTTGCAGATGTCTTGTGAGGTACATACCAAATGTGGCGTTGTGCTCTATAATGGGTTTAATGAGGGATGAGTACAGTGGGACAATGACCTCCTTTTTTTCTGGATGAAAAGCCCTTAGTGATGAGGTGTGCCACATAGAAGGATTTCCTGACTGTTGTGGCAATGTGGTTATCGAAGGTGAGACCACTGACCTCCTGTGTCCCTAAGTCTCTCATTACACTTTCGGTGTTTAGTGTACTGCCACCTATGTGGTAATTCATGGGTACATGTTGTTTTCCAAAGGGGATAACTATACATTTCTTGGCATTAAGCTTGAGCCCATGGCTCTGGCACCAAACATCTGTTTCTGTAAGGCCCTTTTGTAGAATATCCACATCATTTGGGGATTCAATAATGGCTCCCAGTTTGCAGTCATCTGTGAACTTTGTTAGCCAGAGTCCCTTAGTGTTGGCCTGTACTTCAGAGAAGTAGATGCCAAACAAGAGCAGTCCCAGGACTGAACCCTGAGGTACTCCACTTGTCACTTGTCTGGAGCTGGATTTGGAGTCGGCTACTTTTACAGTCTGGGTTCTGTCAGTAAGCCAGTTGGCAACCCATCGAGTGACGTAGGGGTTTATGCCCAGCTTAGTAAGTTTATCTGTGATTCCAGAGTGGGATATGGTGTCAAAGGCCATGGTGAGGTCCAGATAGGCTGTGTGGACTGCCTTACCCTCGTCCGCAGCTCTGGAGACTGATTCGAAGAAGTTAATCAGGTTCTGGAGACAAGATTGGCCCTTCATGAACCCAAACTGGGTGGGGTCCAGTGTTTAAAGGTTGCCAATGTCTTTGTTTATAAGTTCCATGATAATGCATTCCATGCCCTTGCAGATCAGGCTCGTCAGACTGATGGGACAGTAGTCCCTGGGATCCAAGGTGGATTCCCCCTTGTGGAGTGGGATAACTGTAGCTGTGCACCACTCAGTGGGCATGAAGCCTGAGGTGAGGCTATGATTAAACATGAGACTTAGGTGAGGTGCCAGTTCATTTTGTAATTCATGTAGTACACAGCCCGAGATGTCATCTGGTCCCATGGATGCTGTATTCTTAGCTTTGGAGAGTGCGGTTTCTATCTGTGTGGCCGTGATTACCGGAATTTGGTGATCTTTTGGTATTGAGATGGGCCCTTTAGGGGGTGAGGGGGGGTGAAGTTGGCATTAAATCGATCTGCCAGGATATTGGCAATATCCTTGGCATCAGTATATTTAATGCCATTCTGTTGTAGCTCAGAGCATATCTGAGCATTGCCATTTAGATTCTTGACATAACTATAGAATACCTTGTGGTTGTCTTTGGAATCTTTGGCAATTTTATTTTCGTAACTAGCTTTGGAGGATTTTATGAGGGATCTCAGCTTCTTTCTGAGGCTGGTAAGGAAGTTTTTTGCATCCTGGTATTTTCCTCTTTTCTGCAACAGTTTCTTTCTTCTGTTGTATAGTTTGTTTATGGCAGGGGACCACCAGATTGGCTTCCTTATTTTGGAGGAGAGTGTCTTGGTTCTATTTGGGATGGCATGATTCATGAACAAGTGGATGTGCTCGTAAAGTGCCTTAGTGTAGGATTTAGCAGTCGAACTTTCAGCTCCCGTTTGCATGGGTGTCATGAAGTTTGTCACTTCAGACGTGAGTCTCATGAAGTTGGCTTTGGAGATGTTTTCTATGGAGGTTTCCTTACTGGGGGGTGGGGATGGGATGTGGATGTCAAGGGTGATTTGCTTATGGTCAGACCTGTCCAATGAGGGGTGACCACTGGTGTGGAGGACCTATCTCCCATGTTGGTAATGACCAGGTCTAGGCTATTGGAGCCCCTGGTGGGACAATGGATTAGTTGATCCAGGGCATTGGAATTTTTGAATTCCAAGAACCGTTGGGCAAAGGTGTTGGTACCCGAGTAGTTTTCCCAGTTAATGGCAGGGTAGTTGAAATCACCCAGTATTAGGATGTTTGGTTGTATCTTAATATTTTCCAGAATGTTTAGAAAGGTGTAGTGAGAATCTTGGGGCATGGTGGAGGATCTGTAGCAAGCTACAATTTGGATTGCAGTCTTACCTAGTGTTAGTTGCACCTGGAGAATTTCAGATGCATTGTTTTGGGCAACTAGCCTGGAGGTGTGAATATCCTTGGTGAATATGGACACTCCTCCAACTTTAGTGTTTTGATCTTGGTTTGGTGGCCGAAAAGTGTGGTAAGAGTTGTAGCCTGGTATTGCAAGGGTGCTCTCTGGAGCCTTGAACCAGGTCTCAGTTACTGCACAGATATCGATGTTCTCCATTTTTAGGAGTGCCTCGAGAGAGTGCATTTTGAGGTTTAGACGTCTAGCATTGAGTAGCATTACCTTCAGATTTTGCATGCTTGTATCTGTTATGGTGGTGGTTTTGTCCTTTGAACCTTGCCTAAAAAAGGCACTATAGGGATGGCAAGAGCTTTAGCCAATAACCTGAATCCCAGGGGTGACAGGTGCAGACCATCTCTGGCAAAGCATCATGGTTTGTCGATCATGTCATCCCAGATAGACAGATACTGGATCCCCTTTGAATGACACCAGAAGCTTGCCAATTGTTGAAGTCAATCATTTTGTTCTTGTACTGTGGTATCATTCTGGGTGAAGGCAGGATGCTATTCAGGGTTAGGGTCATACCTGCTTGGGCCACATGATCCAAGAGCTCTTCCATGTCTCTTTTCATGTAGTCCAGGGAGGTACATCTCAAGTCATTCACTCCAACATGGACAATGACAGAGTCGTATTTGTACTTGTTGTGGATTGAATTGAGTGCATGCGTTATGTGGTGGATCCTGGCACCCAACAGGAAGCTGACTGTAATATTCTCCTTGTTCAGCCTGGTGAGTGGGACATCATTGTGCCTGACTATAGAGTCAGCTATGTCTAAAGTGTTGGGTACATTGTCTTGTCTTTTGGGCTGTTGTTGGGTGGCACACTGGTGTTGTGAGTTATGTGTCAATTTGGTTGTGACTGGTGTTTGCGTTTCAGCTTTGGAAGTCCTTGTTGCTTGGGCAGGTTAAGGACCTCAGCATATGTGGGCTTAGTGTTGCTATGTGTGGGTGTTGATGGTGAGGGTTTTGAAGGGCTATGTGTTGCTTGAGATGTAGTGCAGGTGTTAAGCTTCTCCTCTTGACTGTCTAGCACAATCTTGGCTGGAGAGAGCTTTGCTTCCAGTTTGGCTATGTAAGTGCATCTCTCGCAGGTCGTAGTGTTGGGTGGTAGGAGGAGAGGGTTGTCTGTGTACATGAGGCAGTTGCTGCATTGACCCAGTATGCCCAGATTCACCAGGTGGACAGGAGAAATCACCGGAAGCCGACCCTTGGACATGCCTGTTTAGGTGCTTTTTTGTAAAGTACAAGAGCTGTTTTCCCTTACCTTTGCAAGGTACTTTGCAATTATAGGCTGTTTAGTGCCTATGATTAATTTCTCCTTATTAACAAGGAGAGTTGAGTGCTTGTATCAGTTTAAGGCTTCCTAGTGCTTTCCAGTAGGTTCTAGAGCAAGTGCTAGTCACAGGAGTTCAGATTTTAGTGCTTCTACTGAGAAACCAGCTAGTTCTAAGGGAAAATTTGAAGAGCAGACTTTCTGGCACCTGGAATAGTTTAACCATAGCCCCGTGGTGCTGCATGATGCGAAAAATGCACAAACACGTGCGTTTTTAAGCCAGAAAGTTGAAAGGAATAGAAATCAGCCCAAAATGGCTAAAATTACAATTTCAGAGCTGGAAACGACTCCTCTAGTGTTAGACAGGCAGTACAATGCTCACCACTCCCACTGGTAAGCAGTAGGACTTCCCTCTACCACAGCAAGGTCTGGATAGCTCTGAACACAGAAAATAAAGTCCTGAAACCAGCAAAGCCTGGGATCTGGACTATATTAGCTAGGAAAGGCGGGAAATGAGCAAACAAGATAGTTTTTTTTTTTGGTTAAAACAGGCTAAACAATGCAATAATACACTAAATAAACACAGAAAAGGCTAACACACTTGAATGTGTAACCCTAAACAGTAAATATAATTAGAACTCTACAAAATTAGGAATTTAAAATTTTTTAAATGAAGCATGGCAAGTGCACAACTGAAAAACGATTTAAGAGGCAGTAACGCATCAGAATAAGTAGCTAGTCTACATATACAGAAAAGTCTATATATACAGAAAAGCATCTAGAACACACTAAAACAATTTAGATACAGTGCAACCTAGAGCACTTGAGTTGTAGCAGTATTAAGGCAAATACAGTTTTAATAAATGCACTAAAATATACTCTGTATTTCCAAAATGTTTGAGAAGCACAGTCAGAACACAAGCATATTCAGACATTTTTTTTTTAGAAAGGGAGAAAGGAAGAACAGAAGGCAGAAAAGAAACTAAGTGTGTTGGCCTTCTCAGATGTTCTCTCTGTATTAGGTAGAATGAGCTAATGACACTAGACTTGGATGAGTGTCCAAGATCCAATTTAGAGTAGGGGTGGGCAACTGCAAGGCCAGCAGGTATAAAGACAAGATGCCACTGAGGGGGGTTGGGGGGGGGGGCACTACAGAAATGTTTATCACAAGTGAGCCCATAGATATGAAATACAGTACAAGTATGCAGTATACAATAACAATTGCTATAAATATCTAGAATAAGCAATAACTACTACAAATAAGCAAAAAAAAAAAAAAAACAGGCTACTTATTGTTATATATCACAGATCAGCTACTCCTCCTCAGATAACTCTGTGTGTAATGGCTGAAACACTCAAGTGAACTTCTTAACAGAAAGTTGAAACCTGAAACAACTTTAAAAAAAGCTCAAAATAACCAGTGAGGTGCTTTCTCCAAGCCATAGCCCTGGCAACCCAACTAGACAATGACTATAAACACTAAACTCTCACTGAAGTGGGGGATGGTCTTTGCTAACTAAGATGGCCTGGATACTGAGCTCAGAAAACAGCCTCTAACAAACAACTAGGCCCACAACACAATCAGGAATATGGAGAATATTACAGCTACTACCAAAACTATTTTAGGCAGAACACACTGCAGAAATGTTTATCACAATCACAATCAGGAATATGGGGAATATTACAGCTACAACCTAAACTATTTTAGGCAGAAAACACTACAGAAATGATTATCACAAGTGAGCCAATAGCTATGAAATACAGTACAAGTATGCAGTATACAATACAAATTGCTATAAATATCTAGAATAAGCAATAACTACTACAAATAAGCAAAAAAAAAAAAACAGGCTACTTATTGCTATATATCACAGATCAGCTGCTCCTCCTCAGATAGCTCTGTGTGTAAATGGAAAAGGTTTTCATTATGGACAGCAAATAAACAATTAGACCCCTTGTCAGCCCCAGTTTTGGTGGTTTTAGATTACTTATCACATCTTTTCCAATCTGGGGTGTCAGCCTCTACTATTCGTGTTCATTTAGCTGCCATTTTAAATTTCCACATTGGTTTTCAGGATTCTTCACTCATGTCACATAGACTCTGTAAGACTTTCTTGAAGGGTGTTGTTCACCTAAAACCTCCCTTTAGAGAACCTGTACAACCTTGGGATTTGGCCTTGGTTCTGCAAGCCCTAACAGCTCCCCTTTTGAACCTGCATCTTCATTAAAGTACCTCTCTTGGAAAACATTGTTTCTGGTTGCAATCACATCGGCCAGATGCTTGTCAGACCTTCAAGCCTTATGCTTATCTTCCATAAGGATAGAGTATCACTGAGAACTAATTCCTCCTTTTTACCAAAAGTGGTATCAGAGCGGTCTATCAACCAGTCTATTGACCTCCCAGTGTTTTTTCCTAACCACTCTAACAAGGGAGAGTATTGCCTGCACTCCCTGGATGTTCATAGGCAAATACGATTTTATCTGGACAGAACAAAATCTACCCATAAATTAGATCAACTATTTCTGGCCTTTTCTGGACCAAGACTAGGTCATCCTGTTTCAAAAGTTACATTGGCTTCATGGTTGAGAAATTGCATTAACTTTATCAACAACAAGAACAATATCACCTTGCCTCACAGAGTGAAAGCACATTCTACAAGGTCCTCAATGATATTTGCCCAGCTGCTACTTGGGCCAAACGTCATACTTTTATCCTTCATTACATAATTTGGCCTCCAGAGGTAGAGCTTCTTTTGGCTCCTTGGTGCTTCCATGAGGGCCACCCAGGGTTACAGGTAGCTGGGGACTCTGTCCCATTAGTAAGGAATGAACGAAGATTAACAACATCACATAAAGAAGTTATGTCTTACCATAACGTCCATCTGTGTTGTTGATCTTCGTTCATTCATTACTCCCCACCCTCTGTCCCCCTCCAGAGGTTCCTGGTTAATCTCATATACTCCTTTATTGTAGGTCTGTTATGACCAGAGGTAACCTCTATGTTTTGTCTATCAACTTGCAAACTCGATCTGAGGTAACAAGAAGCAGAACATTCTGGGTAGGATCTTAGCTCGAGAGTTTCTAGCTGACACAAGCTTGGTATAAGGCCGGCTTGGTTCTGAGGACGGAACCGATAACCCATCAGTAATAAACGAACGAAGATCAACAACACAGATGGAAGTTATGGTAAGACATAACTTCTTTTTTGTCAGCTTTTTGGGTGCAGTTCTCCTTTAAGTTTAATGTAAGCACTATGGAAGTCATAGGATCTTATACGTTCATAGGTAAATTTGAGACTAGCTGCCCTTGTGGGCCATTTTAAGCCTAGCCAATTTCATTTTTTTTTGCTAGAATTAATCTAGCTCATTTGGTTAGAGACTTGCCTTACTCATCCTAGTGTTGATAATTATATGTTACCTCTAAAGAGAATAACTGGAATTATACCATATATAATCTGAGGCGACCCATGTATGGGATAAAACATTTAGGAGACTTAGCTTGTGTTATTATAGCATTTAAAAGTAAACTAGCTCTTCAGAGGAAAGACTCCAAGGTTGTTTGGGATTCTACTGATTAAAAGTTTCCATGCTGGATCACTTTTAATTTTGCAAATTCTTCAGTCACCAGTTAATCAATCTTTGCAGTAATGCCTCTCCGGCTTACAGGGAAGCACTTGTTACACACAAGTCATAAGAAATGATGGATGTGCTTGTTTTCAATGATGGAGGGTGGCATGCTAAAATTTATACTCAAATCTGATAACATAATATCAGTGACTGCCTTTTGTTGAGGCTGGTTTATGGTATATAACAGGATAGTTCTGGAATGAATGAATGAAATTAAGGCTGTCAGTGGTCATTGGCAATGACTGTTTATGTTTGGTGATATTTCTCATATTTTTCTGTATTATTCTGTATTATAGAGCTAAATTGTTGCTTAGATATCTGTTGTCTTACTGTTCTGCAAATATACAGAGATCAGTATATATTTTTTTGGTTTTATAATTTGCACTGTGATTCCTCACATCTCTGTTGAAACTGTCTCCCCCCCCCTCATTTTCTGCCTTGTCTTCAGCTGATATAACTGGTTTTTATAGCTTGTGTGTTGCTTAACTCAAGGTTCCCTTAATTTAACCTGTTAATAACAGCCTGCATTTCAACTGGAATCTGTGTACTGAGAGACAGCCTTACAAGACTATCTGCAAATATATAGAGCTGAGTATATTTTTCTGTATTATTCTGTATTATAGAGCTAAATTGTTGCTTAGATGTCTGTTGTCTTACTGTTCCGCAAATATACAAAGATCAGTATATATTTTTTTGGTTTTATAATTTGCACTGTGATTCCTCACATCTCTGTTGAAACTGTCTTCCCCACCTCCCTCCCTGTTCTTGGTTGTAGTTTAAATTTGGTGGCTTTTGCAGTGCCCGTCCCACTGTAGATTTGATCTAGGACACTCCCCCAGTCCCATCTTTTTACCGCATTCTACCTAATAAACCCTTTCTGCACTTGCTTTTAGTCCTTTTTAATTTAATTACATTTTTTTCAAACTGTGTATGGACTAATATTGCTACATACTCAAGTGTGCCAACTTGCACTGCATGTGAATTGTTTTTACTACTGCTTTTGCTACTTTTCTGAAAAAAAAAAAAAATTGTAAGCCTGTTTCCTACCTTTCCTGTAATTAGTGTTCCAGATACAGATTTGCTGTATCCAGGACTGTTTGTAAGCTTCTGAGCCCCCCAAGCCTTTCTGTGTTGGAAGGAAGCCTACTAGCTTATCAGTGGGAGTGGTAAGTATTAGGTAACCTGTCTACCACATAGGAAGTGGTTCTGGCCCAGAATTTGTAGTTATTGTCCATTTGGGCGGTCTTCCATCTCTCTCAACTTTCTAATTTGAAGGCCTGCATTTGCACTTGTTTCTGTCCTGTAACTCCTGGGCCCATCTCATTTGCTCACTCAAAAAAAAAAATTATCTGCTTTTACTGTATTTGTGTTTCTTCCTACTTTATTTTGCCTTTGCATCATCTTAAAAGTACTCAATTGTATTTATTACTGCTTGGTGTAACTCATTCTTAGCCTTTTAGTTTAAGCACTTGGGCTTCAGACCAGTTGTTTTACATTAAGAATGTTTGTGGTCTTCACTGTAGTGGCAGAACAGGTAGCTTACATCCTTCTAACTGGGAACTGCTGATTGAGGGCTCAGTGTCTGTTATTCTAAAAGTGTATTAATTCTGGTTTAAGCACTTGGGCTTCAGGCCAGTTATTTTACATTAAGAGGGTTCGTGGTCTGCACTCTTGTGGGAGGAGAGGCTGGACTCTGCCCTTCTGAGCTGGAAATTTCTGGCTAAAGGCCTATAGTGCCTGCATATTTGAACTGCTTCTTACTGAAATTGGTACACCTTGTTTTCTGTAGCATAGACTTGATCCAGGCCTGCTGAATCTAGCTTTGTTTGTATAACTTGAGCACTAATCCAGGCATTCTTTAAAGTATTCAATTGTATTTATTACTGCTTGGTAGTAACTTGATTAAAGTGTAGCTATCATTCTAAGTCTTCTGGATTAAGCACTTGGGCTTCAGACCAGTTGTTTTACATTAGGAAGGTTTGTGGCCTGCACTGTGGTGGCAGGACAGGTAGCTTACATCCTTCTAAGTTGGGAACTGCTGACTGAGGGCTCAGTGTCTGTTATTCTACAATTGTATTAGTTCTGGTTTAAGCACTTGGGCTTCAGGCCAGTTATTTCACATTAAGAAGGTTTGTGGTCTGCACTCTTGTGGGAGGAGAGGCTGGACTCTTCCCTTCTGAGCTGGGAATTTCTGGTTAAAGGCTTATAGTGCCTGCATATTTGAACTGTTTCTTACTGAAATTGGTACACCTTGTTTGCTGTAGCATAGACTAGATCCAGGCCTGCTGAATCTAGCTTTGTTTGTATGCTTGTTGTTTGTTTGCTTGTTATTTCCCTGAAACGCTAATTCCACCTAAAACGTGGCTTTTCAGCGCTTCTGTGGATCCCTAGTGATATCTGCATTGCTTACTGTACTTATTTCTTTGTTTCACTTGAAAGAAAGTTACTGTTTGTCGTATTTGCATTTAAGTTACCTGTAACACAATGCATTTAAGTTACCTGGCACTTGCTCACTAAAGCAATTATATAAGTCAGCACAAAAAAATTAAAAGCACTACACCTTCACAAACTCCCCTTGAGTACCTTGTTCCCCATTGGCACTTTTTTTCAATTATAAAGGAATTCCCAATACTATTCTAGCATGTCCAAAGGTCAGTTGTCAATCTCCTCTCCGGTCCAGCTGGTGAATCTGGGAATCTTGAGGCAATGTTACAACTGCCTCATGTACACAGACAACCCTCTCCTCCTCCCAACAAATTCCAACACATGTGAGAGATGCAACCATATAGCCAAACTGGAGGCTAAGCTCTCTCAACTCAGTACTGGCGTAACCAGTCAGGAGGAGAAGGAAACCACACTCACTACAATTCCAGTCTCATATAGACCTACCACGACAGCAAACCAAACACAAACACACAAAAACATACTCGGAGGCTCTAAATAAAAATCTGCCTAAGCAGCAGAGACCTCCAAAGCAGACACCCAAGCAACTGCTACCACAAAACAAAACACGTGCAACACATAGCTCACAAAGCCAGTGTGCCGAACAGTCACAGCCCTTAAGGCTAAACAACACACCTGATACACTTGTAATAGGTGACTCTATTGTCAGGCACACTATCGTCCCGCTCACCAGGCTGAACAAGGAGAAGGTCACGGTGAGCTGCCTGTCGGGCGCTAGGATCCGCCACATAACACAAGCACTCAGGTCACTCCAAGGCAAGTACAAATATGACTCAGTCATTGTCCATGCTGGTGTGAATGACCTGAGACGTACCTCCCTGGAATACATGAAAAGAGACATAGAGGAGCTCTCTGAGCATGTAGCCCAGGCCGGTAGGACCCTGACCTTGAGTAGCATCTTACCCTTACCAAGAATGATGCCACAATATGAAGACAAGATGATCAATTTCAACAATTGGCTTAAGTATTGGTGTCATTCAAAGGGGATCCAATGCCTGTCAGCCTGGGATGACATGCTCGACAAGCCACAATGCTTTGCTAGGGACAGCTTGCACCTGTCACCCCTGGGCTTTTGGATATTGGCAAAGGCTCTTGCTACCCCCATAGTGCCTTTTTTAGGCAAGGCTCAAAAGACAAACCCACCTCCATAGGTATCACAAGGGATAAGAAACTAAGAGTAATGCTACTCAACGCCAGAAGTCTAAACCTCAAGATGCACACACTCAAAACTCTCCTTAGCATGGAGAACATCGATATCTGTGCAGTAACAGAAACCTGGTTCAAGGCTCCTGAGAGCACCCCAGCACTACCAGGTTATACCTCATACCATGCTTTTCGGCCCCAAAACTTGGACCGAACCACAAAAGGAGGGGGAGTATCAATATTCGTCAAAGATACCCACACCTCCAGGTTGGTGGCACAGCACAAAGTATCAGAGACTATCCATGTGCAACTAACAGTGGGTAAAACTGCCTTCCAGTTTATAGCCTGCTACAGACCACCCTCCCAAACCCAGGAAACCCACTCGGCCTTCCTGAGAACACTGGAAAATATGAAGGTCTCTCCAAACACCATTATATTGGGCGACTTCAACTACCCAAACATAGACTGGGAGCAATACTCTAGCTCCAACACCCTAGCCCAAAGGTTCCTAGAATTTATAAACTCAAATGCTATGGAACAACTTGTTACCATTCCCACAAGAGGGGAAAACATACTGGACCTGATCATCACCAATATGGGGACTCTATGCTCCAGACCAGAAGTGTATCCCTCACTGGTAAGATCAGACCATAAACTAATCTCACTGGATATTCACATCCTGACCCCACCCCCTGCCCAGAAAACCACAGTGAAAAACTTCTCTAAAGCAAATTTCACACTCCTCAAAACCGAGGTGGAATCCTTCAAAGCCCCCGGGCCTGTGGAAAATATGGCCCAGACCGCAGAATCCTTTATAAACGCATTCTATAAACACCTTCAGGAATGCATGGATCATGCAATCCCAAATAAAACAAAGACCCAATCCTCCAAAGGCAGACGTCCTGTCTGGTGGACCCCAGCCATAAACAAACTATACAATAGAAGGAGGAAGCTACTACATGATAGAGCAAAATCCCAAAAAGGGAAGACATCTCTGATCAGTATTAGCAAAAAACTACGGGCACTCATAAAATCATCTCAGGCCAGCTTTGAGAGAAAAATTGCACAGGACACTAAGGATAATCACAGGGCTTTCTTTAGTTATGTTAGGAACCTGGGTGGGAATTCCCAGATATGCTCAGAATTAGTCCAAAATGACAAAAAATACACGAACCCACAGACATTGCCAACATCCTAGCTGACAGGTTCAGCGCAAACTCCCCCCCCTGCCCACCAAAAGGGCAAATATCTATCCCAGCAGAGTGCTGACCCCCCGACATCTCAGATGCTCAGGTAAGAGCCGCCCTCTCCAAAGCAAAAAACACAGCATCAATGGGACCAGAAGGTGTCCCGGGCTGCATCCTACATGAACTCCAAGAAGAGCTAAACCCAAACATAAAACTACTGTTCAGTCTCAGCCTTACTACAGGATATGTACCCAAAGAGTGGCGTACAGCAACAGTGGTCCCTCTCCACAAAGGTGGTGCCTCAACGGATCCTGGAAACTATCGCCCCATAAGCCTGACTAGCTTGGTCTGCAAAGCTATGGAAAGGATCATCATGGACCTCATAAATAAAGATATTGGGAACCTACAGACACTGGATTCTACCCAGTTCGGCTTTGTTAAGGCCAGATCCTGCCTCTTAAACCTGGTCGATTTCTTTGAAACAGTCACCAAGGCCATTGACAAGGGGAAGGTGGTCCACACAGCCTACCTGGACCTCGCAAAAGCCTTCCATACAATACCCCACTCAGGCATTATAGATAAGCTCACCAGCTTAAATATAAACCCCTATGTCACTAGATGGGTTGCAAACTGGCTCAAGGACAGAACCCACATGGTTAGAATTGCTGGAGCCATGTCAGACTCCAAACCAGTTCCAAGTGGCGTCCCACAAGGCTCAGTCCTGGGACCTCTCTTGTTCGGTATATATTTCTCGGAGATACAGGCCAACACGGAAGGACTGTGGCTGACCAAGTTCACAGATGACTGCAAACTGGGCACCATAATCGACTCTCTAGCAGACACAAGCATCCTCCAAAAGGGCCTCATAGAAACAGACAACTGGTGCCAGAGCCATGGCCTCAAGCTAAACGCCAAAAAGTGTATAGTCATCCCCTTTGGCAAAAACAAAGTGCCCACAAATTACCACATATGTGGTAATCCATTAAGTACAGAAGAAGTAATTAGGGACCTGGGGACCCAAGTTGATAGCAATCTCTCATTTGACAACCACATTGCCAAAGTGGTTAGAAAAACATTTTATATAGCCCACCTAATCATGAAGGGATTCACATCTAGATCAGGGGAGGTCATCGTGCCTCTTTACTCATCCCTCATCAGGCCCATAATTGAGTACAATGCCCCTTTTGGGATGTACCTTACCAGACACCTGCAGCAACAGGAAAGACCCCAAAAGTACCTCACCAAGAGGATCAAACAGATGCCATATGCTACCCGGTTAAAGAAACTCCAGCTCTACTCAGTGGCATACCGCCTGCTCAGAGGCGATCTGTGCCTGATGTATAAAGCCATGTCCAACCCGGAATTAATGGACATGCTGCACCTCAGAAAATCCAAATCCCATCGAGCTACGCGCTCTAGAGACTTGAACCTCAGCACTGAAATAAATAGGACATGCTGGAGGGACAGATTCATAACCCAGAGGCTCCCTTCACTTTGGAATAAAATCCCAGTCCAGGTTAGGCAGAGTCCCTCATTGACTCTCTTCAAGAGGAATCTTGATGAGTGGATGGGAGATCGTAGGTTTACCCCGGGTATCACTTCTGTGTCACTGTTAGACAGAGGTACAGTATACTAACCTTGAAAAAGGGCATAGCAAAATTAATTTAAAATGGGTGGTGAAAGCCAAACACACTCTGGCTAGGCTTATAAATGCCCTAGGGCAGATAGCCTAGTATGAACCTATGAACCTCATATCTGTACAGACAAAAATATGAAAAGTAACTACATGAAAGCTTCAGTATTTGCCAGTATTGCAGCATATAGTAAATACACAATTAAATACTTCAGAAAATACTTCGTTAATAGGAGTACCCCCATTTCCTATGTTCATTGGACTTTTGATTTTAAATTTTGAGTAATTTTGACAGTATTTGTGACATATGTAGGTCTTTCCATAGCTTTTCCTAAATGCTGTACTCTATATGTCTACATTATTATAATTTTGGGTAAAATGAGTTTTCTTTATTTTTCACCATAATTCAGAGATATAATTAGAGTGGGACAAAGAGGGCAGCAGCTTCGAGCACAAAGTGTTAGGGTGCACAATAGACAGGTCCTGAATGGTCTTCAGTGTATATTGACATTTACAAATAAATGTCAGTACTGGATTTGTAGTCAGAACTGATGCATTGCAATACTGTGTGTGGCATAAATTGTAACGGCTCCGTGCAACAAATGCACAGATGCAGCAAGTAGCTTGCTACAGTTAAAAAGGAGATATCTTTTTTTTTTTTTTGCTCCTCAAGTCCATGTAGAAGAGCTTGGATGGCTCAGGTGTGAAAATATATAAATATATATATATGAAAATATATAAATAATAAACAAATGTGCCTAAGATAATTTTAATGTTAATAGTTTTTTAGATGTTATTGGCTGTGTGGTATCATGTGACTATTTACATTTTATACTTAAATGAGTTCTTAGACTTACACGGTGGTGCAGAGGTAGCATTGTTGCCTCACAGCAAGAGGTTCTCCCGTTCGATTCTCGCCTGGAGTGCGGGGCATGCCTTCTGTGTGGAGTCTGCATGTCCTCCCCACGGATGGGTGGGCATTCGAAAGACATGCGTAAATGGGCGTGCCTTTGTTGAAGGTTGAACGTCGAGCTGGCACCTCGGCGTTCGTGAAAATCTACTGCCAATCATTAGCGGACCGGAGTTCTGCTGTGGTGACCCCTAACCGGGAAAAGCTAAAGACAACAACAACTTAAATGAGTTCTTAATTTGAGGTGTTGTACTGATGAAGAATTATGTCTGAAAGCTTTATATTAAAATGTTGACGTTGTGATTCCACGTTGTTTTTCTTATTTTGGAGTATTTTGCGTGTTTTTTGCTGTACCACGTTCTGTAGCAGCTTTTTTTTTTTTTCAGGTGCAAAAATAGCCAGCTACAGTTCTGCATTAACAACCCTCCCACAACAAAAAAACAAGGGGCAATAAAAATCTTTAGATCTGGATGATGTTCCCATGGTGGTCAGCTGTGTCACGAGGAAGACTTTTCTGACAACTGCTGCTATATGGTGATCAAGATTATCAGCAGTTAACAACCCTGGTTCCAGGGTCTCTAAGTTCATTTCTGTTTTGAAGTGGGGAATTGCCTGTGCTATATGCTGGAACTTTGTTTGTCCGTGAAATGTGCTGCATTTTTTTACAATTTTATTTAAGCCTATTTCAGTATACCAGGTATTTATAAGTGTAAGTTCCTGCTGGAATACTTTTGTGTCAAAGGAGGCTTTCACAATGATTCCTAGTTTGCAGTCATTTGTTTAGCCATATGTCTTATTTTTTAGTCTGGTGGTCATAGAAGTAAATACCAAACAAAAGCAGTGATAGCACTGAGCCCTGCGGGGCATCACTGGTCAATTTCATGTTCTCTGAGACTGCCCCTGCTACCTTCACCATGTGGGTTGTGTCATTCTGTCTTCTAGTTGATTCACTGTCCATCTTACCACATAGAGGACTGTTGGAAATGCATTTTGTTTATATAGTATGCTAACATGGGTGATGGTGTCAAATATCTTGATCATATCATGACTGACCATGTGTACAGAGTGACTGCAGTCAACAGCATGGGTTACTTTTTAGAAGAAATTAACTGGTTCATTAAACAAGATCTGCCATTTACAAAAGCAAATTGCTGTGAAACTATCCTGATGAGATATTCAGTGTCTGTATCAATCAAGTATGTTATAATATGTTCCATGGCCTTACTAATGAGACACGTCAGGCTGATGTACCTGTAGTTGAGTGGGTCAGAATTAGGGCCACCTATATGGACGGGCATCACCACTGCTGCATGTCATACTTCTGGGATTAAGCCTGTAGCCAGGCTGTAGTTAATTAGCTTATGGAAATGATCTGTCACGGCATGCTTAGTGCGATTTAACAAACAGACAGGTATCCAAAAAGTAAACTGAGGACAGTCCAGTACCAACCTACACAAAGTGTAGTAACCAGGAATTGACTAAAGGTACCTGTGAAGTACCAGGCAGAATTGTTACTTTTATTCATAAACTTAAAAACATACACACGCTTAACTGATTTACCACGTTTTTGTCCCAACAAGATGCCATCAGATGAATGCTTAACACTACTAACACTGTTTAAATACTTTTCCCATAATGCTTTTGTGATTCCCCAACACTGTCCCAGTAATCAAGGAGCCTCAATCCTCACCACTGGCAACAGTGGAGAACTTACACACTAGGAGGATGACAAGTACACACACAATAAAGTGCAATTTCCCTTAAGAGCACACAGAGATCACAGTCAGTCTGGGGCTGGTTTCTCTCTCCTTCTCCAGATCCCCAATAAGACTCCCCACTGGCACAGCTATAGAGCTGAGTCCTTAGCAAGGGTTCCAAGCCAAGTCCTCCAACACTCTCTCTGTCTAACCAGTGCTTCGTGTCCCTGCCCAAGTAGCTGACACACACACACTTTTGGAGATTTGTTTTACACACACACACACACACACACACACACACACACACACACACACACACACACACACACACACACACACGCACACATCTTGGAAAGGCTAGCACAGGTTCACTAGCTATGCCCCCTCCTGCCCAGACTATAAGGTAGTTATCACTACCACCAAAACCCCTTATAAACTACTTTAAGGCCCTTAACAAAGGGTGTCTAATAATACTGTGTAATGTTACTATTATCCAAATTGTAGTTTGACCAAGAGCCAGGCTATTAGGAGTGGCCTGCACAGTGGTACCAAATAAATATTCAAGTACTCTCAGAGCTTAAATATGTCTCACAAATATCAGCCACAAAGACAGGTTTAAATATATTTAATAATAAATAATAAAGAACAAGAAAATACTTAGTAAATCACCACAGTAACTTCAGAGTTTAAAATCACAGGTAATGTTTAAAACAACATTGCAGGACAGTTTCAAATAAATACAGAAAACTTCTAAACTAATCGTTGCTATATTCCTTACTGAATCTAAGAGAAATTACTGTACCCTAGTTAACTTACTTAAAACAAGGCACGACAGATGTGGTGAGTGGATGTTTCTAGCTGATGCTACCAGGTCAAAGACAAAATATACAAAATGCACTCTCTCTCAGAGTGTTCTTAAATTAATATCAAATATTATTACTGGGATATTTGCATCATAACATCACTTTTTGTCACCTGACTTCAGTTCCCAGGCTCAACAACCATTGCTAGAAACTGCTAGCATTAACATCTCTCTGTGAAAATACATAGCCTTTAGATGTCTGCAACTCCTAGAAGACATAAAACACTTACAATACAATGCAGAAGGCTCCCTATTTTTAGACATCCTGTCACCTTGCTGCCCTAAAACTGAAAGATAACACCTCTTTTATCGCCCAGTTACAAAACAATTTAATTTCAATTATTTTACTGAAGTTTTGCTAGTTAACCTTCTATGTGCCAGTTCCCAATGTTAAAACATGTACATTACACAATTACAATAGTTTATATACATGTCTGTTCTTTTCCAGTAGGGTACACCTTGGATACATCTTTAAGCTCAGTACTGTACAAACCCTTTTCACATGCACTTCTGTACCAGCAGTTTGATATACACATAATATATAGTTCTAATACATTTGTAACACAAACATATGAATTATGTTGACATTCACATATAATCATTTAAAAAAATCCAGATAGGTGGGATGGCAGTATCTCCTTCTGTCACACTTCTATATAAATCATATTAATATTCACAAATGACATACACTTATTTACAAAAGTCCAGATAGCTAGGCTGAATATATTTCCTTTTGTGACATTTCTCCCCCGCCAAAAAAAAAAAAAAAAACTAAGATAGTTTCTCAAGAGACCCTTATGAAGCATTGCTTGAGAGGGGTGACTATCTGGGAATACCTTACCCCATTCCCTGTCTTAAGATTCCAGCTGCCTTGGCATTGCTGACCCCAGTACAGTGCTGTACTGTCTCATCATATGCCTGCAACCCTAGGCTCTACCATATTAATCTGGGATTTGGCTGGCTGTTTCTCTGTAGCCATAAATCCCCCTCAGACTCCTCCTGCCTCCTACTGCCAATACTTAGCACAAGGGCTTCCCTATCATGGTAAGGTTTCATCATGTTAACATGGTACAGTTTGTTCCCCTGCCTCCTACCTAACAGTTCTACCATGTAGTTAACATCAATGATATTCATTGCCACTTTGAAGGGTCCCTCCCAAGCTGCCTGCAACTTGTTGTGTCTGACAAGAATGAGAGCCATTATCTGCTGCCTCACAGCATACTCTCTGGCTCGAGTATTCCTGTCATACCAGACCTTTTTCTGCTGCTGGGCTTCTGCCAGGTTCTCTTGGGCCAAGCCCATGAGTTCCCTGAGCTTTGTCCTGAGGTTTAGGATGTATGCCACAATAGACTCCTTATGGGATTCACACTCAGCCTCCCACTCATCTTAAATCAAATCTAGAGGTCACCTCACCTTATGCCCATACAGCAGCTCGGATGAAAAACCTGTGGATTCCTGGGGTACCTCCCTGTAAGCAAACAGATGGGGCAAATATTTGTCCCAATCCCTCTTAAACTGGTCTGCAATTGCCTGTAGCATGGTCTTTAGTGTAGAGTTTAACCTCTCAACCAGACCAGATGGTAGGGGTTGTCTTTAAGTGCTTCACCCCCACAGTGCTTCCACAGACAAGCCAGCAGGTGTGACATAAAATTGACACCTCTGTCAGTCAGTATTCTTTTGAGAAACCTACCCTGCTGAAAATCTCTAACAAAGCATTTGCCACCTTTTCTGCCTCACTGGAGGACAGAGCCATTGCCTTAGGGTATCTGGTATCATAATCTACTACCACTAGGATATACTTTTTCCCCTGTGGAACTTGGGGTACTCAGATACCCCACAATATCCATATCTACCCTCTGAAATGGCTTGCCATTTGCAGGCAAGGCATTAAATGAGCTTTCACCTCGTCTCCAGCCTTGCCTACCTTTTGTCATTGCTCACAGGTCCTGCAGTACCCTGTTGCATCTCTGGAAATCCCAGGCCAGTTAAAGTACTGCATGGTATGTCTCTTTGTATGTTTTATGCCCATATGACCTGCAAAGCGAATGTCAGGGGCTATGGCTAGAAGTGCCACATGTTAGGCTCTGGGCACTACCAACTGTTGCATTCTCTCACCCTCTAGCACTCCCTCAGAGGTCCACTGTCTATACAGTAACCCTTTGTTCCAGTATACAGATTCCCCTTTTCTTTGACAATCAGGTGCCTCACTGGCTACCTCCCTCAGGCCTTGTAATGTAGGGTCTGAGAGCTCAGCCTGTCTCAACTTTTTCTTTGTAACCCTTCCTAGCTCCCCTTCCACAGGAATCCTGGTATTCTCTAACAGTGGTGCCTCACTGTCAGCCTGGGTACTACTACTCACCTCTGCCCTCGCAGTCACTCTGTCCAAGGGAACATCAGCTCCTACTAGCACCTGTGGCTCACCTTCAGTCTCACTGCTACAGGGTAGCTCCCTCTCTGAAGTCACCACCACACCAGTCCTGGCTGCAAGTATGTGATCTGTCTGGGTGTCCCCCAGGCTACTAGACCCACATGCTTGTCTCCAGGCCTGACTGCATGTCACTGCATGCACACAAGGTACTGCATTATCAAAATCATTCCCTATCATGACATCTACAGGGATATACTCAAACACACCTACTTGCTGGCTTCCTTTTCCACCCTCCCAGTCAAGGTGAACCCTAGCCAAAGGTATATGGAATGGGGTCCCTTCTAAAGCTCTGACTGGAGTAGACTACCCAGACAAGTAGTGCTCCTCTTTAACCATTGCAGGCTTCACAATGGTTAGGTCAGAGGCTGTGTCTGTCTTAGTAGTGGCCTGTTTCCCATATATTAATATATGATATAATAACCTCTTGTAGAAGTTTGGTACCCTTGTTGTCTCAAGACAACTTACTGCTGGCATTCTGTCATTCCCACTTACTGGCTCTCTCACCTTTTGTTCCTCACCTTGCCTCAGTGGACATCTGTGTGTTATATGGTCCCACTGGTTGCATTTAAAGCATTTAACCCTTGGTCCTGGATGTGTACCTGGACTAATGGCTTCCCCTGCTATTGGTGGATTCTGTTGGGGTGGTTTAGGCTGCCTACCATGGGTTCCCTTAGAACCATGAGCAGCACTGGGTATTCCTTTCCTGTGCAGTGATGCCCTGCTTGCTAGATATAGATCTGAAGTAGGGAGTTCATTTGTCAGCAACCTGTGGGTCTTGGATCCAATATCGGATCCGAGTGGGCAACTTGTTTCAAGCTAATGGATCCAAGCTCCTAGCTCCTCCCCTCACCCATAATCCCCTGCCAACCCTCCATGACCTCAGATCTAGTTTGCCGCACTTGTGGATAGCTGGAGTCCTTTGAGCTCGACTAGTAATTGTCAGTTAAGTGTGTTTTTTTCTGTCAACTTTCTTCTTTTTTTACAAAAATATAAAGTGTGTAAGTGTTAGGTTCCCTGTAGTGTAAAAATATTTTTCTTTTAATTAGTTTTTTCCCTCCCTTAGCTGGTCGTTAGTGAGTGTGTGTGTGTTGTGTTGTGTTTTGGGGCCTGTGTGTTTGTGTAACACTACCTTTTCTTTTAAGTATGGCTGAGGCCCCAAAAGCCATTTTTTCTAAATGTACCGAGTGTGGCCATAAGCTATCCCCGGCTGATGGCCACACTCAGTGCGTTCGGTGCCTTGGGGTTGAACACCTCACCTCAGGCTGTACCATTTGTGCAGCGTTCAACCCCAGGGCACTGAAAGAGCGGAGGTCGAAGCTGGTCTTGGCGGGACTTTTACCCCCGGACTCGGCTCCGGCCTCTGCTGCTCCCGTGGCTCTACAACAGGCTGTGGTTGCTGCCATTCCTGCCCCCCTTCCTTCGGCCAGGACTCAAACTCCCGCTAAAGCGCTGGAGGACAGGGAGGCCAGGAGGGAGAAATGCAGGGAGAAGCACTACAAGCAGCGGGCTGAGGCCTCCGCTTCAGCCCCGCCAGCTAAGCGGGCTTCTCCCTCCACTGCTTCTAGGTCTCCTCCTCCTCAGCTCCGATCCCCTTGTTTCTCCCCAGGGCCCAAGGAGGAGGAGGCCTGATCTCCATCAAGGCGGCATTCCAGGCCTGCCTCAGTGACCTCTTCGAGATCGACTTTCAGGATGTCCGATGCAGACTTGGACCGAATGATGCGAAGGTTCATCCAGGCCCAGCTGCAGATGGGACTGCTCTTGCCTCCCCCCCTTCGGGGGGGAGCTCGACACCTTTTTTCCATCCTATTGCTCCTTCTCTGACCCGCTATCTGGACTCGGAGCATTCGGAGCCGAGCAACGTTGGGGCCGGGGGTGGGTCAGCGCCGACAGTACTTGGTACTTTGGATCCGACCCTGCCCTCGAGCCTGTCGGATCCGACCTCTTTGAGCCGTGGCCCGAGCTTCAGATCCAAGGGATTCAGTGTGCCTTCGGCTCCGTCCAGGTCGGAGCGCACTGGTCCTTCGGATCTGATGGTCTCGGCGCCGGTTCCGATCCCTTCATCGGATCCGAGTGGGAGCCGACTCTCAGAGCCCAGAGAGAGTGGTTCCCCTTCGGCTTTCGATGTAGTGGAGAGGACTCTGTTGAGAGCATATGGACCCCCAGCCCCTGTCTCGGCTCCACCCTGCACTCCCTCTCTGCTGGGCCAGGCTTCCATTACCCGGCCAAAGGGACAGCCTGCTTCAATGTCCCAGATGGTTCCATTGAAACAGGATGTTGCTGGCAAGGCCTCCTTGGACAGCCCCCCCGAGGAAGTGCCCCACAAGCATAAGTGCAAGAGGAGGCACGTGGACTCCCCTGAGTCCTTAACGGAGGACACGGACTTGGATGAAGGGGAAGGCTCACCAAGATCACCCCCTGAGGATGTCTCCTTTGGAGACATCATAGAGATGCTGAGGATCAGAGGTGGGTGGTCTGCCCCCAAGTCTTCCTCCGATGAGTCCGTGTTTCTGGAGGCATTCGAAGCAGGCCCGTCTACCTCTTGGGTGTCCCCTCCGGCCGACCCCTTGGTGGACCTTATTACCACCAGGGCGTGGAAGGATCTGGACACAGTGGAGCCAATACTAAAATGCCCGGACAGAATACGAAGTCCCCCCTCAGACCGGTCGCACTGGAGCAAGGGTCCCCCCGTAGATGCCATGTTGACGGCGGCAGCCACAAAGAGGGAACTAGCTCAGGAGAGCCCCTCAGTCCATCCACCGAGCAAGGAGTCCCGCTCGATGGACCGCTTAGGGAAGCGAGTTTTTACTTCAGCGACCTTCTCGGTAAGGTCTCTGAACTATATGGCACATGTCATCAGGATGCAGCGGGATCTTATCAAAGAATATGCTGCCTCCCCCCCCCGAGTCCATGTCGGCGGAGGACAAACAATTGTACTCCACCCGAACGACCACTCTGAGATCAATTTCAAATACCTCTATGCGGCTATTGTCCCACACCACCGAGGGAGCCGCTAGGGCTAGCGGAGCAGGCCTAGTCATGAGACGTCAGGCCTGGCTCCGTCATTGTGACTTTGCGGAGCCCTTTAAAGCATCTTTTGCGAACGCCCCTTTCGATGGTTCTGCCCTGTATGGCAAAATGGTTTGCGAGACACTTGTCCAGAGCGAGAAGGATGGGAAGATGTTGTCTGCCATCGGAGTCCGCTTCTCTGCTCCCCAGCGGTCCTTTTCAAAGAACCAAAAGGGTCAGAAGAAGATGTGGTTCTGGAAATCGCAACATTCTCAACCCGCTCCGGACAACCAGTCCTTCCGTGGCAGAGGAGGACAGGGAAGATGCCATCCCAGGGGCAGAGTGTCTCTGAGAAATTTTCAGTCCAGAGAACCTTTCTCTGAATGGCCCACGCAGCAGCTCTGAAAGGTTGTCCGACTGCTACACTCTGGAGGCAGTAGGGGGCACTTCTCGGAGCACCTAGCGGCATGGGAGTCCATCACGACAGACCGCTGGGTACTTCAAATTATATTCAGAGGGTACAAAATACCATTACTTCATGTCCCCAAATTCAAGAAACTCCCCGATGTACCACCTCTCTCAGAGGGAGGCCGCAGCCACAGAAATTCAGCAGCTGCTAAGAAAAAGAGCCATCCAGCCCATCCCCCAAGACCAGCTCAGATTAGGGTTCTACTCCAGGTTCTTTTTGGTGCCAAAAAAGACGGGGGACTTTCCCGCTTAAACCTGTCGGTATCCAAGGAAAAATTCCGAATGGTCACTCTTCAATCTATTCTCCCCCTTCTAAGGGAGAATGATTGGATGTGCTCTATAGACCTCAAGGATGCGTACTACCACATTCTAATGGACAGACGATCCAGGAGGTTCCTACGCTTCTGGCTGGGAGCCAGTCACTACTAGTTCAGGGTCCTTCCCTTTGGCCTCACCACAGCCCCCAGGGTGTTCACCAAGGTATTAGCAGTGATTGCGGCCCACCTGAGACTCCAGGGAATACAGGTCTTTCCGTACCCAGATGACTGGCTCCTGACCGCCCCAACAAGGCATCTACTTTGCTCAGCCAGAGATTTCTTTCTCCGCCTAGCCCCACAGTTAGGCATCACCATCAATGCTGACAAATCTCTTCTGGCCCTGACACAAGCCATAGAATTCATAGGAGCCAGAATAGACACCAGAGAGCTACGAGCCTTTCTAACATCCAAGACACTTCGGAATTTGCAACTCCATGTGCTGGCTATCCTCCAATCAGAGACCCCACCAGCGGAATTGGTCCTGAGGGCACTGGGCTCCATGGCAGCAGTGATAACGCTCCTTCCATGCACCCGTCTGGACATGCAGGTACTGCAATGGACCCTTCTAGTGCAATGGTCCTTTCTGTCCTTTCCTCTTCACCACGCCATTGCTATCAGCAAGGCTTGCAGGAGGGCTCTATTATGGTGGCTCCATGCTTCGGACCTCCATACGGGCCGACCCTTCTGCACCTCTCCCCCTCTCGCCACGGTGACCACGGACGCCTCCCGCCTCAGGTGGGGGGGCATTATTCAGGCAGGATGGTCCAAGGCACATGGAACAATACGGAGACCTCCCTGCATATCAATGTTCTGGAGATGAGAGCGATGCTGTACGCATTGCAAGCACTTCAGAATCTCCTCCCCATAGGAACGATTGCTATTCAGTCAGACAACAAACAGGGGAGAACCAGATCTTACCCTCTATGCCGCAAGGCCATGAGAGTGTGGGAATGGGTGATCTTCACCAACCGTTTTCTGATTGCAACGCACATTCCGGGCAGACCAACATCCTAGCGGACAAACTCAGTCACACCCTTCTTACCCTGTACGAGTGGTCTCTCAACCCACTAGTAGCGAAGCAGATATTCGCAATATGGGGGCAACCCTGCTGCGATCTTTTTGCCTCTCCCTCAAACACCAAATGTGGCAATTTCTTCGCTCTGATTCCCCCTCCAGGGGAAACTCCAAGAGACGCTCTGGTGCATGCTTGGCCACCCGATCTACTTTATGCCTATCCTCCTCTACCCCTGATGCTGCAACTCTTACAGAAAGCCTCGCGGTTGGGGAGCAGGATGATCCTCATTGCCCCATTCTGGCCTCGGCAAATTTGGTTCCCTTACCTGTGGTCTCACCTACTTAATCCTCCTTGGATTCTGGATCCCAGTTCGGATCTAATCTCCCATCCGTCGGACTTACCGACCCCAAATCTGGACAACCTGAAGCTGACAGCTTGGTTGCTCCAGTTCCACTCCTAGTTAGGACTCCTGGTATCTCTTCACCAGTCAAAACCATCCTTGTGGCAGCACATAAGCCCTCCACCAGGAAAGCGTACCGCAGTAAATGGAAACTTTTCTCCATCTGGGCGGAGCATCATAATCTAGATCCCTTTACGGCTCCTCTTCCGTCCATATTAGACTTCCTAAACTAACTTTTTCAGGAAGGCGCTAGTTGCTCAACTGTCAAAGTGCAATTGGCGGCCATATCACATTACCATATGGGACATGATTCAGGGCCTTTGATGTTGGCCAAGTTGTGTAAAACCTTTCTCAAGGGCACCTTTTTGCTTAGACCCCCTATAAAAGAAGCCATACCACCATGGGATCTTTCATTAGTTCTTCAAGCCTTGACTGCTCCACCTTTTGAACCCGCTGCTTCAGTAGATCTCAAATTCTTGTCCTAGAAAACAGCATTCCTTGTAGCCATCACTTCTGCAAAAAGAGTTTCGGAGCTTCAAGCTCTTTCTGTGAAGCCTCCTTATTTGATCATTCACCCGGACAGAGTGTACCTCGCGATCAATCCCTCTTTTCTTCCCAAAATAGCATCAGAAACCAATATAAATCAATCCATAAATTTACCGGTTTTCTTCCCTAAATATCAGAATAAAGGAGAGTACAAGCTGCACTCATTAGATGTTCATAGGCAGCTACGCTTTTATACTCATAGAACAGCTGGTCATAGATAATCCAACCAGCTGTTCGTTTTCTTTGCCAAATTTAATTTGGGGAAAGCAATATCAAAAGTATCTCTATCACGCTGGATTTCTCAATGTATCCTATTAGCTTACCAAGCCTCTGGGAGACCCGCACCTGAAGGAGTTCGCGCACATTCCACTCGTTCCATCTCTACTTCTGCGGCCTTCAAATCTAGAGTCCCATTGGATGATATTTGTTCGGCAGCCACTTGGGCCTCATTTCATACCTTTATTAACGACTACAAACTGGACGTGATTTCTAGAGGGAGAGCATCCTTTGGCTCTGCGGTGCTTCGCAATATCCTTCCATGATGGCCACCCAAGGTTCAGGTAGCTGGGGACTCTGTCCCACAGGTTGCTGACAAATGAACTCCCTACTTCAGATTAAGAAGTTATGTACTCACCATAACATTCCATCTGAGTAGGTAGCTTCATTTGTCTGCAACCATCCCTCCCTCCTTCCCCCTGACCTTCTTCGGATCTATCTTAGTTGGATACCCGTTTTGGGTATATATTGAGGGGCAAACTCGATCTGAGGTCATGGAGGGTTGGCAGGGGATTATGGGTGAGGGGAGGAGCGAGGAGCTCGGATCCATTAGCTTGAAACAAGTTGCTGGCTCGGATCCGATATCGGATCCAAGACCCACAGGTTGCAGACAAATGAAGCTACCTACTCAGATGGAACGTTATGGTGAGTACATAACTTCTTATTCTCCCTTTTCCCCCAGATCACCTGCCGTGTTACATTCTCTATCTGATAAACAGATTCCCATGTCCTCAGGCAAAGTGCTAAGGGCTTGTTCCCTCACCAAAAGCTCTGCCAGCCCTTCAAACATGGTGACCTGACACCCACTCACCTGTGAAAATAAGTGCTTAGTTCAGCAATATATTCACACACACTTTCATCTGCCTTGCATCTATGCTCATGAAACTTTTTTCTATAAGCTTCAGGTGTTAACTTATAACACACTAAAAGACAATTTCTAAAAGTATTATAATTTAAGCAATCAGTATCAGACAATTTAGAAATAGCAGTTATAGCTTTACCATGGAGAAAGGGGGTCAGGAGCCGTACCCAGAGCCCTTGGTCAACATTATACTGTTTACATACCCTTTCAAACATATGAATGAAACTATCAAAATTATCACCCACTGTAAATTGTGAAAGAAATTTACTGACCTTCGTGGCTTCTGGGGTTCAATTACTCCCTTCCCCATTACCTCCATGACCCTGGTAAAGAGTCAGCTTCTCCTTTTCATGTTGCCTCTGCCTCTCATTCTCCTCAGCTTCCAGTCATCACAGTTTCCTCAGCCTTGAGACTTCTCAGTTTCTCATTTTCCTCATCCTCCAGACATCTCAGTCTCTCTGCTGCTTCAATTTCCAAATGTTTGGCCTCTAGTTCAAGTCTGTTTAACTCCAGATGTATTTTTAAGTCCTCCGTGGAAAGGTTCAACTGTCCATTTTATGAGAGTTGCACATCTACAAGGTCAGTCTGGTTGTCCTCCTGATTGCTGGTCTGTGATACAGCTGTGCTCAAGGCTGCAATAATTTCTGCTTTAGTCAGGTTGGCATGCACCAGTCCTTTAGCCTGGCACATCTCAGCCAACTGTCTCCTTGTCAGCTTGCCATATTCCTCTGCTAACATCCTTGCCTGCTCTCCCTGATTAACTAAGCTAACAAAAAAATAAAACAATTGTGATATGAAACTCTGAATGTTCACTGTGTGGCTGATTGAGAGTACAAACACCTTCCTTAGTGACCACTGTTTACAGGCTACAGGAATTCAATATCCACACCACTGAATCCTAATATGTGGATATCCCACCACTGCAAACCAATTAATATGTGACGTGTATATATCTCACTACTGCCCGCCAATTAATATGTGACACCCCAACACTGGCCCAGTAATCAAGGAGCCTCAGTCCTCACCACTGGCAACAGTGGGGGATGTACACTGAGAGGATGAAAGGTACAGATACAGTATTTCCAGATGCAGCTCTCTGCATCAAGTGCAATTTCCTTTAATAGCACACAGAGATAACAGTCAATCTGGTGCTGGTTTCTCCCTCTCTCTCTCCAGATCCTCAATAAGACTCCCCAATGGCACAGGTATAGAGTTGAGTCCTTAGCCAGAGTTACAAGTCAAGTCCTCCCAGTACCCTCTCTGTCCAACCAGTGTTTCATGTCCCTGCCCAAGTAGCTGACACACACACTCTTGGAGATTTGTTTTACACACACCTGGGAAAAGCTGGCACAGGTTTGCCAGCTATGCCCCCTTCTGCCCAGACTATAAGGTAGTTATCACTGCCACCAGAACCCCTTATCAGGTACTTTAAGGCCCTTAACAAAGGCTGTCCAATCCTACTGTGTAATGTTACTATTAATCCAAATGGTAGTCTGGCCAAGAGCAAGGCTATTAGGAGTGGCCCACACAGTGTCACCAAATAAATATGCAAGTACTCTCAGAACATAAATATGCCTCACAAATATCAGCCACAAAGATATGTTTAAATATATTTAATAATAAATAATAAAATAACAAGAAAATACTCAGTTAATCATCACAGTAACTTCAGAGTTCAAAATCACAGTAAATATTTAAAATAATATTGCAGGACAGTCTCAAATAAATACAGAAAACATATAAACTAATCTTTGCTCAATTCCTTACTGAATCTAAAATAAATTACTGCACCCTAGTTAACTTACTTACAGCTATGCAAGACAGATGTGGTGAGTGGATGTTTCCAGCTGATGCTGCCAGGTCAAAGACAAAATACAAAATGCACTCTCTCTCTCAGTGAGTTCTTAAATTAATATCATATATTACTGCCGGGATACTTGCATCATGACATCACTTTTTGTCACCTGACTTCAGTTCCCAGACTCAACAACCATTGCTAGAAACTGCTAGCATTAACATCTCCCTGCAAAAATACATAGCCTTTAGATGTTTGCAACTGCTGGGAGACATAAAACAATAAAATACTTACAATACAATGCAGAAGGCTCCCTAGTCTTAGACATCTTGTCTCCTTGCTGCACTGAAACTGAAAGGTAACATATCTTTTATGGCGCAGTTACAAAATAATATAATTTCAACTGTTTTACTGAAGTTTTGCAAGCTAACCTTCTATCTGCCAGTTCACACTATTAAAAGATATACATTTACACAACTACAATAGTTTATATACATTTCTGTTATTTTCTAGTAGGGTACAGTGTGGATACATCTTTAAGCTCAGTACTATACAAACCCTTTTCACACACACTTTTGTACCAGCAGTTTGATATGCACATACTATGTAGTTCTAATACATCTGTAACACAAGCATTTAAATCATGTTGACATTCACAAATGACATATAACCATGTACAAACATATTACCTAAAACCACTAAAAAGGCTTGTTAGTGAATATAAAAAACTTATAAAAACTGTTAAATATGTAAGATATGTAAAAACACTGTAAAAAGCTCTGTAAAACATACTGAAATGTTAAATGCACTTAACAAATGTAAGAAGAGGGATTAGCTTAATGGTCAAGGTGTTCTCTCTCCAAAGCCTTTGACACCCAGAGCAAGGAACCAGTTACTCACAAAGGCAGCCAGCCCAGCACCAATTCCCAAAGCAAATGCACCAACTAGTGTCCAAAAAATCACAACAAAAGTTTTTACATTAATTTACATTGTTAAAACACTGTAAGTATACAGTAATATATACACTTTATAGGAGATGGCACATTACAATCTCACTGCCCTCAACTTTAAAACTGAGGCTAGAGAAACATTTTCATTCATGCCAGGTGCTCTATTTGCTTCCAAAATGAGTTGCCAATATAATTGTTTGTATTCGATCTTTGTTTCCCATGGACCACCTCTTAGGTCTATGGGCTCTTCTTCTAGTACAAAAAATGTAAACTTAGATAATCTACAACTGAGGGTATGTTTGTAGAAGGCATTTTTCTCATCCTTAGACCTAATAGCATAAGAATGTTTATATATTCTCCTTTTTAGGTTGCACTCAGTCTTCCCTATATAAAATGCCTCACATTTATAACATAGGGCAATATGTATTACTCCAGAACTATTACAATTACTATACTTCTTGCCCATAATGTGAATATATCTAAATTTAATATAAATTAACTCCTTGTTTTTAATATAAGGACATTGGGCACAGGCTCCACACTTATAGGGTCCTACCTTTTTTCTTTTGTCCATACCTATTGTGGTCTTCTTTTGTTCAAGAATGTCTTTGATAACATACCCTTTTCTCAACACAAATTGAGGAGAGAGCTTGAAATGCCTTCCAAGTCTGAAAGTTTAGCAAATCTATTCCATTCTGTGGTTATAATAGTTTTATAATCCCAGAATCTCCATTGAAATTAGTAACAAATGCTCCCTTTAATTCATTCTCATTAACGTTGCTACCTTCCTTACCTTCAGTATTGCTCCCATTACTCAAATTCATATGTTTTCCCAAAAGGAGAGCAAACCTGTTATTCATGTCATATTTTACTTCTTTAATACCCTCTTCTAACATATCCAGTGGGCATTTTCTATTTAAGAGCATCTCTTTCAGGGTTTCACGTTCTTTAATAAAAGCTTGTTCATCTGAGGTCATTCTACAAACTCTCACATACTGGCCTTTTACTATACTTCTTTTTTTGTTTATATGGATGAGCACTAGTAAAGTATAAATAAGAGTTGGAGAATGTGATCTTCCTATATACTGTTGGTTTAAAACTTTTAGTCACATTATTTGTGTGTATAGTGACATCCAAATAGTTCATACTGTAATATGTTATTTTGTGGGTAAATCTTAAAAACATAGTAGTAATACTAATTTATACAATACATTCCTTTAACTGGTCTTCTGTGTCTATCCAAAAAATGCACAAATCATCAAGGCACCTCTTACAGTATATAATTTCCAGCATTCAACATATTTGCAGTTGTATCTGTTCCCATATATTTAATAAAATGTTAGCATATGTTGGGTCACAGGAGGCCCCCATAGCTACCCCACTTTCTTGTCTATAAAATTCTCCTTTGAAGTAAATTCAATTATTTTAACACTAATTCCATTAGGCAAGACATACATTGAATTATGTGTCTGAGCTCTGCTTTACTTAACAGGGCTTCTTCTAACCACTCCAGACCTATGTCATGAGGTATTACTGTAAAAAAGATCTACTATATCAATAGCTACAAAAATATTTTTTCAGTATATATCTCCAACTTAATGCTTTTAAGAAAATCCCATGAATTCTTTAATATACCTTCATGTTCCTTCCAAATTTTCTTCAATTTAAAATCTAAAAACGTAGCTGAGGGAGGTCTTAGACTCATTAGCAGCCACAATTGGCCTTAAAGGTGGATCATCTATGTTCTTGTGGATCTTAGGTATGTGAGCCATTTTGGGACTGACTGGTTGGCTTCTATGGGAGTTTAACCATGGACTTGGTCTTTGCTGGGTGAACACCTTGATCATTAGGCTAATCCCTCTTATATTTCATAAGTGCATTTAACATTTCAGTGTGTTTTACAAAGCTTTTCACAATGTTTTTACATGTCTAACATATTTAACAGTTTTTATACTCACTAACAAGCCTTTTTAGTGGTTTTAGATAATATATTTGTATAATTTCAGTTCATTTTAATTTAGTAATCAATGGTAATTAATGGAATTTGCATTAATTGATCAAGCATTATGGGAAAAGTTTTTAAACAGTGTTAGTAGGGTTAAGCAGTCATCTGATGAAGTCTTGTTGGGATGAAAATGCGGCGAAGCAGTTAAGCTTTTATGTGTTTTTAAGTTTATGAATAAAAGTGACAATTCTGCCTGAATCTGGTTTACCTGGTTCTTTATATGTGGCTCTAAACAGATAGGTATGTTATCTGGTCCCATGGAAGAAATATTATTTGTCTTGGACAACACTTTCAGTACTTATTCTTTAGAGATGATGGGGATTGAGAGATGTGGGCATTGTAGTGCTTTGGATATTAATTTCAGGAGTGAATTTTGCATGTGATACTTTATATACAGGCAAGTACTAGGCTAGCTGTCCATGAGGACCATGTAAGCCAAGCCAATGTCCCTTGATGGGAATCAAACCCTGTACCTCTTGTCTGGGAGGGAAATACTTTAACCATTATGCCAACCCCAACTCGTAATGCATTTGCTAGTAAATTGGCAATATCCACTAGGTCTGAGTAGGTTTTGCCATTTAGTATAACTTCTATACATTGCTAAAAGTTTTGTTTCTTGGTTTTCTGAAATAACTAAATAAATATTTGTAATTTTCCTTTGCTTTGAATGGCAAACTGAGGTCATGGGCTGCCTTAGTAGATCTAATTGTCTTTTTTTAATATTTTACTTAAATTTTTGATATTATCCTTGACTTGGGAGTCTTTAGATCACTTGTATACGCCAATGATTGTTTACCTTTTATTGTAGGTTGATGCAGTGTCAGTGATCGTTGCACAGTAAGCTTTGTATTCTGCTTTTCTTGTTCTGCTATCATTAGAATATCCAGGGCATCCCAATACTGTTATGTGCAGAGTAGTTCTTTGTTTGCATTAAACAGTTGTTAATATTTCTGACTTGAACATAAGTGAGAGGCACTCTGAAAATATTTTAAACAATCAGACCAGTATAAAGGAAAAAAACTAAGTAACCAGATTAAAAATATAAGTTATATACAAAGCAAAGAATTCCAAGCCTTTATCAAGTCATCCACCTCAAGTCAGGTTCCAGCTCATGTTTTTTTTTAAGTGAACATTTATTTCAATTTGCACTCAAGTTCTATTGTTATTATATACCTTTCTACTTGAGAAAGAAGTCATTTTGTATGTAGGAAGTGAATCTACTATGACAATTAATGGATAATTAATTGAAAAGTGTACACTTTGCACTCCAGCAGCTCAATTACTAAAGGCAGTCTGTACCTACTTTTTGTAATAAATCATATTGTATTTAGATATGTGCGTGTGTTTTCAAGTAGACATTGTTTATATAGATTTTATTCTGCCTTTCAAATGTGCTTTACATACACATCAAACCTGGGCCAAATTAAATGAGATGGGAATAAATGCGAAAAAAAAATAAATGTATTATGTTATAAAGGTTGGCAAACATATACCATAAATGATAAATTAAAAGAAGTGTCACAGTGTTAAAGATTTGGTTATATGTGTGGCCAATAAATTGACTCCTACCAATCAAATCTTGAAGTTGTGAAATAATCTGAGTTCTAAGAAATTGAGATGTAATAATAACTACAATTAAATCAAGAAAGAAATTCCTCCTTCATGTTAATCCTATATGGACTGAGTTAGAATATGGACATCCATTCTGGTACATGAAGTCTATATCCCATCGTGTGGTTTTAGAATAGATTCACTATAATTTAACTAAAAGAACTGAATCTCTTTGTGTGATGTCTTACTGAGATAGTCAAAGTGTTAAATCTGCACACACTGTCCTATAGGAGCTTTAGTGGAGACAGTGTTCAAGGTTGGAAAAGATCCCCCTCGGATTCAATAAACTCCATGTAAGCTTTGCACAAAGCCTACATGGAGTTTGTGCTTGTGCAGTGAGCAGCAGCACTAATTACATATTCATGCCACGCACCACATTTAAACTTAAATGACCACAGTTTCATGGCTAGCAGCAGTGTTGGCGGACAAGAAACCGTGGAAAGCAACACAGATAAGAGGAAACATGTAGACCTGTTTACCTACAAGTAAACTACATGTGTGGGATTGCACGGAATGCCACAATGATTACCAGGGTTAATAATATGGCAGTGCATATGGTCCAAACATATTACAGGACAGTGGAATCCCATTTCAGGCATCCTGTACAAAACATGTAAATTCTCCATAATGGTACATGGACGGTCATTTAAAATACACAATCAGGAGAAGTGTGTGCATTGAACAGGGACACACAGATGAATTGTAGGAATGAACACAGGGAAAGCGGATGGCAAAAAATCTTAATTTACAGCAGAGGAGGACATTTAAATGAAGGCAGTTGTAGCAGGAACACTGATCAATTATAGACATGATACAGTACAGACTGCACAGTATAAATGTATATTATAGGACTGTCACAGAAGGTGACAACAATGGAGAAGGACATCTTTGTCATATGAGCATCCTGACCTATACAATGGAGAGGACATCTATCAGGCATGTTATCTACAATAGGGGTTAGCTGCATATTGTGAAGCTGTGCAAAATGAGTGGTCTGAATAAGACTATAATGTCAGCAGAGGTCTCCACCAAGTGGGACACATAGCTATAGGCTCATGGACAACTGTAAACTGAAGCATGTACAATCATGGACAATATCAGAATAATACCACCAGTAATCCTGCATCTCGGACATAATATATGTGATTGTGAGTGATCATAGATGATGTGATGACCCACTACTGGACCGGTAATCAAGGAGCCTCAATCCTCACCACTGACACCTGTGGAGGGGGATGTTCACTGAGAGGATAAGAGGTACACACACAGTATTTCCAGATGCAGCTCTCTGCATCAAGTGCAATTTCCCTTAAGAGCACACAGAGACCACAGTCAGTCTGGGGCTGGTTTCTCACTCTTTCTCCAAATTCCAAGTAATGTTCTCCACTGGCACAACTACAGAGTTGAGATCTCAGCTGAGTGACCAAGCCAAAACCTCCAGCACTCTCTCTCTGTCCAACCAGTGCTTCATGTCCCTGCCCAAGTAGCTGACACACACTCTTTGAGGTCTGATTCACACTTTACACACACACACACACACACACACACACACACACACACACACACACACATACACACCTGGGAAAGGCTGGCACATGCTTACTAGCTATGTCCCTTCTGCTCAAACTATAAGGTAGTTACCACTGCCACCACTTACTCCTTATCAGCTACTTTAGGGCCCTTAACAAAGGGTGTTTAATCTTACTGTGTAATATTAATACTAAAACAAATGGTAGTTTGATCAAGAGCAAGGCTATTAAGAGTGGCCCACACAGTGTCACCAAATAAATATGCAAATACTCTCAAAACTTAAATATCTCTACACAGATCAGCCATAATGAAAGGTTTAAATATATTTAATAATAATTATTAAAAGAACAAGACAATACTAAATATATATATTCACAGTGACATCAGAGTTCAAAACCACAGGAAATATTTAAAATAACATTGCAGTACAGGCTCACACAAATAAAGAAAAAATCTAAACTGAGCTTCACTATATTCATGACTGTATCTAAGAGACTTACTATACCCTAATAACTTACTTAGAGCAAGGCATATGTGATGAGTGGTTCTTCTTGTTGTTGTCAGATCCTAGACAGAATGCAGAATGTTCCGTGTCACCAAGAGACTTCTCAAAATAATATCTAAAATATTACTAGGATAGCTTGCAGAATGATATAATTTCTGGTCACCTGACTTCTAGTTCTCATGTAAACTGCCATTGCTGGCAGTATTTAGCATAGACCTGTAAAAATACCCAGACAAGGGCTTTTGCTCAGATCTTTGGCAGGTGCTGGAAGTCATAAAACAATTGCATTCCTTCATGCTTCCAAAGTAGCAATTAGTTCACTCCAAAGACAACACAGAAAGCTTCCTAGTATAGACTTTGTGTCTTTAGCTGCATTGAAACATCTTTATGGCCTGTCTATAAAGTGATTTAATGTCAGATATTTTTCTAATATTTTCTGGACTGAAGTTAACCCTCCAGTTTCCTCTGTTAATATTTACATTTAAACAGTTACAATAGTGCATGTACCTTTCTGTTCTCTTCCAGTAGGGCACACTGTGGATACACTACAAGCACAAGCACTTTACAAATACCTTTTTCAACACAACCCCTACAGACCAGTTTAATATACACATGACATACAGTTCTAATACATTTGTAACATTAGTGTGTTGTATAAATTAGTTTGATATTCACAAATGACATATACTTATTTACAAAAGTCCAGCTAACTGTGCTGGCAGTATCTCCTTTTGTCATAGATGTGTTTACACTAACACACTTGTACAACTATTATCAGATGTTAGCAATTTATGAGGGTAATCAAGCACACTGTCCTGACACTGTAACATCTGCTGGAGGTGTTGGGAGGTACACTGCTATATCTGTATGTGACATTATGAGCAATCCAGTTTGACAGGTATGCATGGCATATATATGGCACAATCCACACTATCACAAAAGTATTCCATGCCATTAATGTTGCCAAACAGCTATGTGTGTACTGTGTGCATCATTTAATAAGCAATCTATCTTTATTTAAGTAGCCTTTAATTAGCTTTTAATATGAGTAGATTTTAAGTAATGTGACACAAAATTTAGTTAGCATAGCATAAAATATTGTTTTACAATTGTTAAACATATGACGATATGCAATATCTTTTTGTTCCAGGTAACAAAATGGTTTTGGAACACTTAAATGTATTAGTAGTTTTACTTTATTGTATAGAGTCACTTTAACTGAATAATCTAAGCAATGTAGCTCACTATGTAGTCTGCATTGCAAACAGCTCTTCACTATTATCAAAAATCTGAAGAAATGTAACAGCGTGGCGTTTCAGGACACAAGGGGGTTCTGAACGCCTGAAAGCATTCATTGATTGATGTTATCCACAGCGTCACTTTATTTTTTGACTTTGGATTTTATGAAATGGAATTTTTAATTTCATTTGAGTTTATTGTAATATTTGTTTTTTATGCTCATCAAGTAATGAGTTTTAAATATAGGTGAGCACTTTTATAAATGTGAAATATATATGCTAATGTTATCTGCTTGAATGCACTTGGTCACTTTAATTCTCTGTTTCACAGAGATATGTTCATTGGATAATTGTTTAATTATATCAATTAAGTGCATTTTAAATGCTATATAAAGTGAACAAAAACCATCATGAATTAGATCTGATGAAGCGTGCATGGAGCACGTGAAAGCGCTCATCCCTTGTTTTTGTCTTTTCGAATAAAGCTGGAGGTTTGTGTAAATCTGGATTTTTCGTGGTGTATCCTACAGTCTATTTTTATGAACATTAGTATGTTGTATAAATTAGTTTGATATTCACAAATGACATATACTTATTTACAAAAGTCCAGCTAACTGTGCTGGCAGTATCTCCTTTTGTCATAGATGTGTTTACACTAACACACTTGTACAACTATTATCAGATGTTAGCAATTTATGAGGGTAATCAAGCACACTGTAACATCTGCTGGAGGTGTTGGGAGGTACACTGCTATATCTGTATGTGACATTATGAGCAATCCAGTTTGACAGGTATGCATGGCATATATATGGCACAATCCACACTATCACAAAAGTATTCCATGCCATTAATGTTGTCAAACAGCTATGTGTGTACTGTGTGCATCATTTAATAAGCAATCTACAACAAGACCTAACAGACCAAATTGCCATCCTCTACCAACCATAGCCCGAGAACTGTCTTGGTTCCAGCAGAGTAGAAAATGGCAGCAGTAATCTCCTTGCACAGAGGTGGGCCATCAACCAACCCTGGGAAATATGGACCTATAAGTCTAACCAGTCTCATCTGCAAGACCATGAAAAGAATCATCATGGACCTTATCAACAAGGACATAGGGGACCTTCAAACTCTAGACACAACCCAATTTGGCTTCATTAAGGGTAGTTCATGCTTATTAAATGTAGTAGACATTTTTGACAAAGTCACCAAAGGGCTAGATGAAGGTAAGACAGTCCATAGCAGCTATGTTGATTTGGCCAGGGGTTTTAACACAATCCTCCACTCAGGTATCATTGGCATTGAGAAACTCTCCCAGCTGGGGATTAAACCTTATGTCAGTAGATGGTCACCCAATTGTCTTACTGACAGAACACATACTGTGAACGTTGGTGAATTAAGCCTTCACCAGTAGAGCCATCACCAGTGGCATACCACAAGGATCTGATCTGGGCCCTTTACTGTCTGGAATCTATTTCTTGCAAGTCCAGGCAGACGTGTATGGCCTTTGGTTTACAACGTTTGCTGATGATTGCATATTGGGTGCAATCAATGAGTTCACCAACAATGTTTACATATTAAAGGAGGGGTCGAACACAGACAAATGATTGGTGCCAAAGCTACATGGTCTACAAAGAAATGCACACATATGTCCACATATGTCATTATATTTGCCTTCTACAAAGTGGAATTCCCCGCTAATTACTACACTGACAACACCTCCCCTAAGGTCAAACCCAGTGACACAAGACCTGGGAATACAGGTAGATAGCAAACTGAACTTTGACCATCAAGTTTTCATAGTTGTAAGGAAAGCCTTCTATGTTGTGCACCACATAAGCCAGGCCATCATATCCAGGTGTGAGGATGTTATAACACTACTGTACTCAAATGTCATCAGAACAGTAATAGAGTACAATGCTCCCTTTTGCATGTTCCTCTTTATACACCTGCAGCAGCTGGAGAGACCACAGGGGCTTCTGAACAAGAAAATGCAGGGCCTACAAACCATGTCATGACATACATGGATAGACTGGAAGCCCTGTCACTGTACTCTGTATTGCATAGTATGAGGTGATTTGTGCCTAGCCTACAGGCCAATCTCTGACACCACACTGGTGGAAATGCTTCACATCTACAAATCTAATGACACAAGAGTCACTCACTCTGGGGATTTTAACCTAGCCTGTGGCTGGCATTATTAGAACAAGCTTGAGAGACAGCTATAGCTGATGACATCAGCAGTGTCTGTTGACATGAAGATGGTAATAGCAGTGTCCAACATGCTGGCATAAAATCCTCTAATGGCAAGCAAGTGCACACACACATACACACCAGTTTACTGCAGTGAGAACAGAACCCCTACCTATCTAACTGTACTGACTAGAGACCTTTGTATTCAACACAAGTGCCACAGCAGAAGTCTGACTTGGAGAGTGTCAGACAACACTTTATAAGTGATATAAGTGATGATATCAGCAGTGTCTGGTGAGAGGATGGTGGTGGTGGTGGTATCAGTATCTGAGATGCTGATGTAAAATGCTCTCTCTCTAATGTGCAAGTGCACAAATACACACTAGTTGATTGCAGTAAGATTAGAATCCCTAAGTAAACAGGCTACAGAACTCAGTACTTTATTCAAGCACCATGGCACAAGTCTGACTTTTGTAAGGCTGTAGGATAATTTATAGTGGATGATATCAGCAGTGGATGTTGGAGAGAAGATGTTGGGAGGCCTGCATGAAATGGATGTGTAGGCATGTGCAACTGTCAAAATATTGGTGTTCCATGGGTTTGGAGAAGTAACTGCAGGATACACAATTGTGCTCTTCTGACTAGACACACACACACACACACACACACACACACACACACACACACACACACTCTGCAGTGAGATTAGAACCCCTACCTATCTCAGAAAATGTACTAGAGAGCTCAGTACTTTACACCAATGCAATGGCACAAGTCTGCCTTTTACAAGGCTGTAGGGCAATTTATAGTGGAAGACATCAGCAATGGATGTTGGAGAGAAGATGATGGGAAGCCTGCATGAAATGGATGTGTAGGCATGTGCAACTGTCAAAATATTGGTACTCCATGGTTTTGGGAGTAGTAACTGCAGGAAACACAATTACACTCTTCCGAAAAGATAGACAGACAGACACACACACACACACACACACAAAACACTTACCTGAAGTGCGAATAGAACTCCTACCTAAGTACATGTACTAGAGAACTCAGTACTTTACAGCAGTGCAATGGCACAAGTCTGCCTTTTACAAGGCTGTAGGACAATTTATAGTGGAAGACATCAGCAATGGATTTCGGGGAGAAGATGGTGGGAAGCCTGCATGAAATGGATGTGTAGGCATGTGTCACTGTCAAAATATTAGTGCTCCATGGGTTTGTAGTAGTAACTGCAGAATACACAGTTATACTCTTCTTCCAAGTAGACACACACACACACACACAAAACCACTTACCTGAAGTGAGGCTAGAACCCCTACCTAAGTACATGGACTAGAGAACTCAGTACTTTATGCAATTACCACAGCACAAGTTTGATGTATGAAGGCTGCAGGACAACTTATAGCAGATGACATCAGCACTGGATGTTGGAGAGAAGATATTGGGAGGTCTGCATGAAATGGACAGCTAGTGATGTCCAACTATCAAGATATTAAAGTTCTGAATGTTACCAGATTGATAAAAGTGCAATGCATAGTATTTTACTCTTATCAATATGGTAAGAGTGCAATGCGTAGTAGTTAGTGTTATGTTTCCAATGTGTAGGAATATTTTAAGAGACAGGTTTAAAAACCATATGCAAGCAGGCGTCCATATTACTGCAAGTATTGAAAAACCTGAATGTGTATTGTCATTATAAAGATGTGCAAGGTATATAAGAAAGCATTTGTTATTTATTTCTGTAGTGTAGTTGATATATTTGTGAACAAATACTGAGAGACCAAGGTTAAAGTGCATGAGGGAGGTAACATATAGCTGCATTGTAAATATGTATTTTCTTAGATAGTGCCTTACTTTTGTTTGTGTTTTCACATGTAGTTTCATGCCATGAAGCTAAAATGGTAAATGGACTATAAACAAAAGTAATACATACTGTTGTCCACATTGCATAGCACACTGCCAATCGGTGGGTTTGTGTGATGGATGGCAAAATGTTTCCACATATGAAATATATATTTATTCTGCTTTCTCTATTTTGCTCATAATTAAGAAGTGAGCAAATGCAAGGCTCATTGATAAAATAATGAGAGTTATGAGTACTGAATGTGTGAAATAAACCTGCTACTTAGCCGACTCTGAGGTAGCAGGTGCAAATGCATTGACACATTCCTTTTGGAGCCCAGATTATATAGTGTTTAACTCC
This sequence comes from Protopterus annectens, assembly GCF_019279795.1. Lineage (NCBI taxonomy): Eukaryota > Metazoa > Chordata > Ceratodontiformes > Protopteridae > Protopterus > Protopterus annectens. Next base: position 47,799,347 of record NC_056732.1, on the reverse strand, counting down.
AAGTCTATGTAATAGTTTTTAAAAAAGCAGTGATAATGCAATGAAATAATTATTTATGCTACATTTACTGTACGTTACCTTAGCACAGCATGTTTAAGTAGCATTGAGTGGAGCTAACCACACCAATGAAGAGCCATTCACTGCTGATTTGCATTGGTGCATGATGTCAAACTCTACACAAAACACAGAAGCCAAAAAGTGAGGGCTCCAATGCTTTTTTGTTTACTTATGTGTGCTGTGAGTGATTCTACTTTTTGACCAGATTAAAGGTGTTAAAATGGGGTAGATAGGAATGTGGTGAAATGGGGAGCAAGCAGGGGGAGGGGGGCAAAGGGAAAGCAATATAGGGCTGTGCAAGAGGGAGGTAGGATAGAACCATAGCTATCCACTTCTTCACAGTGTAACATGAAAATATGGTACAGAATTTTAGCTGAATTTGGAGTGTCACCTCAATAATGAGGGGTGACAGCAATGCAATCATGTTGTACAACCAATTGGACTGAATCAAGTGTGTCAAGCAGACATGTGTATGAAGTGGAGAGCTATGTATGGGATTATTTTTTTATTTTGGGACGGGTGCCCTTTTTCTTTTTTAACTTCAGTAAGAGAGGAATGTTGGGTAAGGGACATAGGTATTTCTGGGTCAGGAAAGTAGTAGGTAAGGAAGCAGATGCAAATAAGCAGGACAAACAAGACAAGATTCAGGGATGGTGAGGGGCACAAAAGGTTGGAGGACACCACAACTGGGGTTAGAGAGGGGACACAGAAGCCCATGCCTGTCAAACATGGGGACAGGGAGATTCTAGTCCTCACCTGCAGGACTGTCATCACAGTCCCCTTATTCCACTGGTGGCTGGAGTGCTTGACATCTCCTCCTCCTACAGACCTTAAAGGAGAGCAACCTCTTCATCTGGTGTAGGCATGCACCAGTGGTTCTGTGCATGACACTATGCACCAACTCTAGCATCTTCTGGCGGGTGTTAAAATCCCCACCTCTGCCAGTACTCCCGGAGAGTACTTCAGCACCATCTGCCAGGGTAGTTCTACCTAAGGGGGCAAGTAGTGCAGGGGCAGCAGAGGCAGTACTGCCAGGTTGGATCCCAGATGTGCTGGGTGTTGGTGCAAGAGCTGATGGAGCGGTAACAGGCTGAGCCACTGGGGTTGGCCTACCTCCCTGTGCTGTAAAGCATTTTGTGATTTGTTAGTGATGGATGATATAGAAAATGTTTTGCTGATGCAATAAAACAAAAAGATAAGGGTTGGGGTGAGAGAAAAAAAGAGAAAATTAGTACCATTATATGTGGCGTACAATGCATTATCGCAGTAATACAATGATTTTATCTGGATGTTTGCATTTAAGTATACTTTCTAACAACACAAGGTATAATTATGGATTAAACAAAGTAATCTTTCCAATGTGCAGATATTGCAGAGCAGTGATGCAGCAGTTAGTGTTGTTGCCTCACAGCAAGAAGTTCTCTGGTTCAATTCTTGGCCAGGGTGCCTTCTGTACTTAGTCTGATGTCCTCCCTGCATTTGCTTGGGTTTCCTCTGGGTACTTCAGTTTCCTGCCATATTCCAAAAACATGTGTCTGTAGCATTTCTCTCTGGGCATCCCCTAAAAAATGGGCTCTGTCCCAGTTGGACTTTCCTGGTAAACAAATGTTAAAATATGTTTGGTCCAATTATACAGATTGAAGTTAATAGCTTGAAATGTATACCACTTGTGTAATATTTAATCTATGCAATATTTTAAAGAATTGCACTATTTTATACTTGTCACTTGTGGCATTTGAACGCACAATGTCTGACTACAGTCTTATACTTGACTCCTAAAGTTGGTTTGTGCTACAGACTGAAGCATTCTTTCTTGCTTTTACAGTTAGGATATGCATGCGTACTTTGCTACAACTGTAGAGAAAAAAATGTTTCATTTAAAAGCTACAATAATACTTCTCTTGTGCTGCATACATACTCCTTGCTTCCCTCAGTCTCTCTAGATGCTCAGCATGGGCCTCCCTTTTCGCGATGAGTTCTGCATTAGCTGTGTGGTAGCATTATGCATACCAATCTTACCTACATTTAGCTTTCTATCCATTATAAATTCTCTTTATTAGTATACTTACATGGTTGTGGGATGTTGCTAGTACTGAACTCATCTAGCCACTGGTTGAGTGTATCCCTCTTGCACCTTTTTAGGTCATTAAAGCAGTGCCTACACTGTTCTCCAGTGCGTGGAATACCAGTCACACTTGCTACAGCCTTGGCCACACTATTCCAAGCCTCAGACTTATATTAGGAGCCTGTCTAGTCTCCCTGCAAAATCATTTGGCTGTGGCACTATACAAGCAGACCAGTAAATATTCTAGACTCCTGAACACCTCACCTCTGTGGCCTAAATTGGGTACCTTCCTTTCTAACACCAGACATGTCTAACCAGAAAACACAGCAATACATAATAATGATTTCCCACCAGTTCTTGTTATTGCATTTACTGGTAGTGCACAAACAAGAAAAAACAGCTATAGATAATAATGATTTCCTGCCAATTCCTGTTATTGCTTTTACTGGTACTGTGCAAACCCAAACAATGATGCCAACCATGTTTGCATTGCATTAAGCAGAGAGCAACAGTGCTAAAGATGGAGGGAAGCAGGTTTGGAAATTGGAATTTTAATCTGATACTTTATATATTAGTTTGAGGGTTGTTTGCTGCTGTAATTGTTAGGTGATTTAACTTTGCAGACATGCACTGGGGGCATAACGTTCATGACCTGACACATTTTTGGTTTGGCTTTCTACACTGATAAAATTTATTTTTACACTGTGGTATTCAAACCTATGCATAAGAGACAAAAAGTTTTCTTACAAAGAGGTGATTTTCCAATCTTTGCCACAGACTAAGTACTTCTCAGATATAGTCATGAATTATTCATTAATACAGATGACAGATTGAGGTGTTAACCATGTATGTATGTGACCTGACAAAGTCCTTGTTCATACATTCAAGTGTGTATGTGTCTTATTGCAGTGTGAAGGCCATCCAAGTCCAGACAGCAAAATTATACCCACAGAAACATAGTAGACGGTATACCCTTAGTCATACATCTAAACCTTCAAAACACAGGAAGAGTGTCTTATCCCTTATACATATAATTCATATGAGCTCCACTGTTATGCATAGTTATTATTTATAATTATGTTTAAATTGTTATAAGTGATATTTTATATAATGTGAAATGGAGCAACAGTAAAAATGTCTGAAATATCCTGTATTAGAACCCAGGATCAGTGTATGACAGCCCAACACTTACACTTGTTGCCACAGAAATATTGAAATAACACTTGGATATTTTCCTGGAAATTACTATAAACTGAACTGTATCAACATTAAAAATATGTTGAACGTCCTGTATCAGAACCCAGGACCATCTGTATTATAGCCCTATACTTACAACTGCTGTCACAGGAATAGTTAAATAACATCTGGATATTTCCTTATTCATTATTTACTTCTGCGTGTTAACTGCCGTGCAATGTTGTGAAGTGGTGTTGTGCTATGGAAAGCAAAAAATGCAACAATGTATTCTTTTTGACATTTAGAATGTCTATGTCCTACCTGCAGGTATTCTGTCTGCTTCCTGTGTGGGCTACGAGTCCAAGTTTGCATGATGGTAAACATTGCTTAAAACAAGACAAACAAAGCTAAATATGTTTTAGCCTTATGTTTAGTGTTTATTAGGTGTCATCCTTAAAAGACAAAGGTGGGACTTGAACCCTGATGTATCTATAATATATGCTGTGTGGATCAATCTATTTAGCAGATGTGCTACACCCACAGGTGATTCACAGGTGTAGTTGATGTACTGATTATCAAAGAAGTACATTATATGACATTTACTGTGCTTTTCGGTTTCCCGTGTTTGTGTTAAGCCATGCACCATGCAAATACTGGCATAAAAAAAAAGAAAAAGAAGAAAAGAAATCTGTAAAATAAGCAACACTACAAAATATATGTTAGTACACATGAAAATGTTTTACGCCAAGTCTGGATTTGAAATATCACACCAATGAATCTTCAAAACACAGCATTGCAACAGAGAATGAAAATCATTGTGCATATAAGCAAGTCCAAAATCATCCACATTAACAAGCCATATAGCACTTGTACACATTTGATTTGTTTGTTCATGTATTAATTTCAGATGTAGTGCAATGAGTGATCACAAAACCATTTCTGACTCTTCTTTGGAGAAATGCAGCTCCGTCTTATCTCTGTATGCTGTCTTCTCTTATCTGAACAGTAATCTGAGAAATGCAGTCTGTAAGGCATTTTGTATAATTACCCTTAAAATGTCAGAGAATATTAAATGGCAATAATAAGCAATTTTCAACCAATGCAGGGGAAGTTAGATGTTACTTAACAGAAGCTGTGAAATGTGTGCTGCTTACTTACTTTTTAAACATTGATACAATTACTTCTACACTTTGTAAATCTGACCTCGCTGCCACATCCACTGGAGTTAAGGAAGTCCGAACTGCTGTTGTGATTTCCTTCTCTTTACCAGTAATCATTCACAGTTGCAATCCATTAGCAACAAACACTAAGGGAGTGCCTGCACTATAGTCTATGTTTACATCTGTTACATGGTGCCAAGAATTTGGGATTCAGCAATTCTAATTAGTTCATACCTCATTTGCATCTTCACCATACTCACAGCCTTGAATCTACACTATAAAATGGTAACTGTGTAGCTAGAGAACCTGAAGATGAAGAGACTTGTTTATGTGGATAACACAGTTGAAGATTGCTATTAATTTGGATTTATCTGCACAGATTACTGATCCTGATAAGGTATGATTGCATTTTTGTTAGATAATGGATGTGCTCAGATGCCAGTTAGAACAATATTTTCATATATGTATTAGCAAATGCTACTTTTTTCTGTATGCACTTTTTTTAGAAATTATTGATGGGTACAGGCATTTTGGTCAGGGCATGCTACTTTTACAGATGTAGACCCTTATTAACTTTCATCACAAGTGTTACATTTTACAAATGTTTCTCTTTACACTCTTCTATTTTTATTTCTGTGAAATGTAAATGTCCTATATTTTCAAAGGCACATGGGGTGTTAGCCTTCTAGGACAGCCCATAGACACCTCTAGGGGAATGCTGACCTCAGATACAGGTGACTGCCAATTGCTTCAAAATGAATGTTCTGTGATAAATGTGTACACATGTTTTTGGGACAATTTATTTGATAGCAGTTATAGCAATTCACTGAAAGTTCTAATTACTTTTAATTCCTTTTTTGGTAGCAAAATGTCATTTGCTTGTTGTTTTGGGGGTGGGGAGCCATGTTCCATGTCTATAATTGGCACACAGGAAATTGTTTGTACAGAGGATAGCTTTGAGATTGTTATTCACCTAGGTTTGGATCCAACTTTACTTTGCGTCTGACTGTGATTGTTAAAAAAACTCATAAATCCTTTTTTATATTTGAATATATTTGAATTTTGTTCTCCACTGGGTAATATTAAAAAACTACTTCCTTATGTGTTATATCTAAGCAAGACTTTTATTTATGTGTACTATCCTTATTTTCTGTTTTATGTCACCTAGGACTATACTACCCAAGTTTCCCAATCCCCACAAATGCCCCTTCAGTGACCCTAAGAATGATGTAATTCTATAAGCCTTTAGGTGACATTGTGGCTTTCTGCTTGAGAGAGGCCGTGAGGATATGTCTGGAAGAATGCAAAGTTGACAGCAGATGTGAATGTTGTCAGGGACCTCAGCAGGACATATGATCAGATGCATCATAGGGCCATTGACATGATTTCATTAGCCCAGAGGAGAGCAGCTGCAGTGGCACATGGACAGATGGCTACTTGGGGGGCTGCTACAGAGTCACCACTGACACCAAATGAAGAGTTCTTGTCCACTGTCAGGGATCCAGAGAGCTCAGTGGAAAGTTCACAACAGCATGTGATTGATGTTGGTGCTGCTGTTTCAGAAGGACAAGTGCATCCCAGGAGAAGCTTCCAGGTAGACTTAAATATCGGCAATTGTGAAAACTTTCTTGTATAGTAAAATATTTGCAGCAATACTTAGGTTTGTTTACCATTTTTTTATCGGGGGAGTTGATACAGTAAATAACCCATTCTGGTTCATTACACACAGGTTTGGGGTGGACATGTTATCCAAGTTTCTGTTACATGTATTGTTAATGGACATATAAAGGGCCAAAACTTTTTCACCCCCCGTGTTACTGTTAATTGTAATGATGGTGTCCTTACCTTTTGCTTAACGTCTTCCAGGATCATCCTTCCTAGGAAGTGCTAAGTCATCTGCACAAGGTAAGCCAAACATTTTTATTTCAGTAGTGATAAGCAGTTAATAGAAATATTTATTTTAACCGTATGTGTGATGTGGATGTCAGTGTATTGCTGTACTGTCTGTAATAGTGGTTCCACTGTTAGTTTGTTAGCATATATTGAACTATAGTTGTGTAGCTATTAATTTATTTCCTGTATTTGTTGCTTATTATCACAGATGATCCTGACAATGGTAGTGTTGGACACTTACCACCTGATCCACCTGATGTCAGAGTATCGGCAGACTCAGATGACGATGGTGGCCAAACAGAGGTACAGTCAGGGGGGGGGTGCAGAGGTTGAATCTGACACTGCAGTTGACATTCAGTCATCCCCTGTAATTTCATCAGACACAGCCAGTAGGCCTATGCCAACCCATTCCAGTGAGCCCTCAGATATTGGACAGGTACTGTGGTTACTGTGGCTTCATTGCCTGTTGACTGTGGCTGTAGCCAAAGTGTGGGAGAGATGCCACACAGGAGGGTTGTTAAGGGTGCTCAGAGGTGGCCTGCTGTCCATCCTCCACCTGATCAAGGTGTGTCTTTCTGTGCCACTCCACATATGAGTACGGCTGTCATGGAGGTGTAGGCACATTCCAATAGTGCCTCTAACAAAATATTTAGCGTCGTAGATGTGGCACAGGCTGACATGCATGACTGCCTCCACCATGTTGCTGATTCAATGGATCGCACATTCCAATAGTGCCTCTAACAAAATATTTAGCGTCGTAGATGTGGCACAGGCTGACATGCATGACTGCCTCCACCATGTTGCTGATTCAATGGATCTGATGAATGACATTTTGGAATGGGCAGTGTCTGTGCTGGAATGTCTGCTGTGAGGGGGATGGTATTCACGTTAGCATAGGTCAGTTTCATCATCTGATGTTAGCCAACATGGCCATGCCCAATCACACTCCCATAGTGTCCCTACTTCCACTGCTCCATCAGTGAGTGAGGTGTTCACACTCAGATGTGGTAGGCCATGGGGTTGTGGTCTTGGGCATACTCATGAGGTTAGCTCATCCAGCAGACATCAGTCACATTCAGGTAGCAGCAGTGTATCTGACCATGGGCATGGACATACCAGTGCCACTCCTGGCAGAGCCAGTTCTTGTGTTTGGGTACAATGACAATGAACTGCTACTAAACCATGCACGGCTCACACCTTTCTGACCTACCAAGATGCTGAGCTAGCACAGAGCTTGGCTGTGTTCATGAAGACACTCACACACCAATTTCACTTGGAGGGCTCATATAGACACACATACAACAGTTACATGCTTCATTCATGAGGCTTAAAGCTCCTTCTGTCTCAGTGGCCATTTGATACTTTATCCAAATTTCTGCCTGTTACTCTTTCTTTCTCACATGCACTCACTTACCTTTTGTGTCAGCCTATGCTTCCTGCAACTCCCCACAACACCCTATGCAAGGGGTGATAACTGTACCATATCTTTGTTTTCTATCTTTTAGATTCAGGTTACATAAACTTTGTGCCTGTCTGGCTCAGGGTGCATAGCTGACTTAGTGTTTAATATATCTGTGTTTGTGATGTTTTGCTAATTGTACTGCTTTCTCACAGTTTTTTGTAATGTGTACATCCTCCCATACTTTTACAACAAAAAAGGTGAACCAAGCCATAAAAAAGTGGGACAAAAGCTGAACAATAGGGAGACTTTAAAATTTTGGTCTTACAAAGTTAGAGACAGTTGATAGAATCAAACAGTTTTTGCATCAGATTTTTAAAACTTTTCTGAGGAATTTGAAGTCTGAAATTGGAATGTGTGTCATTAATTTCTAACTTTTCTCCTTAATGATTTGCCAGCAGGAACGAATGAGGCCAAACTGAGGACATTCAGTGACTACCACTACTTTTGAGAGGTATGAATGTGGGAATCTTTTATGCCTAAGGCCTATTACTTGACAGGACACAGGTATTCCCATAAGTCACTGCTCTCACATCTCAAGTCATTGTTGTAAAAATCACCCACCTTTTACTTACTTACTGTATCAAGTAATAGTAGTCAAGGCTATTCCTTTCATTTGTATTATTAAATATTTTTTGTTCTATTCCAGGTTCAGCACTAACCTTGCAAATTCAGCAGGTGCTACAGTTTTAGTTCAGGACTGAGTCTGACTGATGCTAGGAGTACATGGCCATTACATGGGTAGGTAAAGGTTGTGAGTGTTGCCCGGCATCAATGTTACTATATGCATGTGCATAGGATGAAGGTTTTAGCGCCTTAGGTGGTGAATGAGTGTGATTTGCGTTGCCTCATAGCCAACACGAGGGCATATTGAGCACGCCTATGTCTGCCTACACCCACAGCAGCTGCTAGTTCCACTTCTAACTTCTCACTTGTGTGTGGCTGTGGTGACCTTGTCATTGGTGGTAGGATGTGTGCCCCTTTCCCTTGTTGATCCTGCTGAAGCTGTTTTCTGAGGATGATATTATGAAGCATGGCACAGACAATGACGATTTCAGGACATGTACGTGGATTGTACTGCAGGGCTCCTCCAGATGTATCTGGGCACCAGAACTATGACTTCAGCAACCCAAACACATGCTCTAGGATATGTCTGATTTGAGCATGTGCCTCATTATGCATTCTTCAGTGGGTGTGGGCATTTCTGATGGGTGTCATCACCCACAGTTCCAGTGCATAACCCCCAGGATATCACCCCTAGTGAACATCTGATATAGTTGGGAGTTGTGCCAGATATGTGAGTTTTGGTAATGGCATGGGTTGCTAGCACACACACTCAAGATAATTCCCTTAGTATTACATATAACTTGGCAGTTAACGGAGTGGAAGCCCTTTCTATTTATGTAGACCTGTCCCTGTTCCCTGAATGGCGCTTTGATTTCTATATGTGTACAATCTATGGCACCTAGTACTTCAGGGTAGTGTGCTACAATTTAGAACTCCTGCATATTTGTGGCCTTGTCCTCAGGTGTTTGGGGAAAGTATATGTGGTCACTGTCATGTTGGAGCATAGCATTCAGAAATTGATGAAGGATCCTGGATACTGATGTCTGTGACACCCCCAGCATGCCCCCGTTGGTCTCGGAAAGGTTCCTGTAGCTAAAATTGTAAGTGCTACACATACCTTTGTCTCCACCAGTATTGGTTCCCCTCTGTTTGTCCTTGGTCTGAGTTGAGGATGACAGAGGTTTCAGAGTACATGTAGTGCTCTATAATGTCCACCTCATGCAGATTGTGATAAGTTAAATGGTTCTAAAAACTCTTCTTCTTGGCCTTGGTCTATTAGCAGAAGCAGTAGCACAGACTTCAGCCTGTTGCACATACACATGAATTAAAGCAAAAGAAGTCCCTAACATCCTTTCTGTGTAGACTCCTTTCCATGGCTGTATTCCAATAGGTTTTGTAATTTGTAGGGAAAACCAGAACTAAGTCTACATGGTTGCTTTATAGCTTGTTGAATAGCTCCTCCATTTTGAATTGATTGGTTAGCATACAATTCAGCTGATTATGTTGTAATTAGCTGTGATATCCCCACTCTGGGACAGTAATCAAGGAGCCTGAATCCTCACCACTGACACTGGAGAGGGATGTTCACTTGGAATACAAATGGATACACTCAGTATTTCCAGATGCAGACCTCTGCATCAAGCACAGTTTCCCTTAACAGCACACAGGGAACACGCTTAACCCGGGATATGGTTTTCTCTCTCTCTCTCTCTCTCTCCCCAGGTCCCCACTAACACTGTACATTTTACTGTGATAACCTGTTTACACATACTGTTAATACTTTAATATTTGCTCATGTATCCTTATACTGTATTGTATTAATTTTATTGTCCTAACTTGGAGCTTAACTCCTCGGGCCTCTACTGAAAATGGACATGTATCCAGTTAGACTAGCCCGGTTAACAAATGTAAAATAAATAAATAAATAAATAAGATACCTCACTGGCACAGTTTCAGAGTTAAGTCCTTAGCTGAGTGCCCACACCACGTCCTCTGCCACTCTCTCTGTGAAACTAGTGCTTCGTGTCTCTGTCCAAGTTGCTGACACACACAATCTTTGAGATTTAATTTTCACACACACACACCTGGGAAAGGCAGGGACAGATTACCTGCTCTACCAACTTTGCCCAGACTATAAGGTAGATTCACTGCCACCAGTCAGTTACTATAAGGATCTTAAAAGGGTATCCAATTATAGTGAGTGAAATTAATATTAATACAAATGGTAATATGACCAAACAGCCAGACTTTCAGGAGTGGCCAGAGTTATCACCAAATAAATATGTGCAAATACTCTTACAACTTAAATATCATCTAAAAAGGACCATCCACAGTGAAAAGATTAAATATATTTAGTAATAAATAATTAAAAAACATGAAAATACAAAATATCTATTTACAGTAAGCACCAGAGTTTCAGCACAGGCAATATTGAAAATAACACAGCTGGAAAGAGTCACAAAAAACAATGCTTAACTATTCTCACTATATTTTCCTAACTAATCTAAAGAATTACTGTTCCTACTTACTGAATAGAGCAAGGCAAGATAATGTGGGTGAGTGGTCCTTGTTGTCAGATCCAAGATAGAACACAGAATGGTGATAGCAATCTCCTACTAATATCTGAATATTATTTCTGGCTTACAGAATGACATCACACACATCTGGTCATCTGACACCGTTTCCCATAATATCCCCCATCAGTAGAAGCTGCCAGGGTTTATCACCTATCTGCTGCATTACACACTAGACCTTTAGCTAAGTTTTATTAAAGAATCTGGAAGCCATAAAACAATAAACCTTTCCACTCTTCCTAAAGGAGCTACAACCTATTCTCCAGCACCAAGACTGCATCTCTGGCTCTATTCAAAACTGTGGGATAACATCTTTATGGCTTAACCCATAAAGTATTTTAATTTCAGATATATTTTAAAATCTGAGATGAGCCTCTTCTCATCCAGTCCTCTGTTAAAACATACATTTAATTCAATAACACATGTACATTTCTTTTCCTTCCAACAGGGTGCACTGTTGATATATTTTAACACAAGCAAACTTCACAAATACATTTTCAGCACAAGCACCTGTACAAATCAGTTTGATATACAAATGACATATAATTATTTACAAAAGTCTAGTTAGTTGTGTTGGCATATGTTACACATCCACTGCCCCACTTCTCCTGGCATGGCTGGCAGTACCTCCTATCATCTCAAAACCTCCAAGCACCTGCTCTAACTGGAAAGGCCACAGAAATATCTCACAAAGAGAATCCATGACATCCAACACTTGTCCTATGGGGACAGGCTCAAATCACTATCACTCTACTCAGTATCATACAGATTGCTCAGAGGTGATCTGTGTCTCACCTATAAGGCAATATTGGACCCTGCCCTACTAGAGATGGTCCATATCTGTAAGTCTAACTTCTCGAACATTACCCGCTTGATAGGCCTAAATCTAATATGCAACATCAGCAAAACCTGTTGGAGAGACAGGTTTGTCTCCCAGAGGCTGCCTCATCTCTGGAATAAACTTTCCATACATGTCAAACAGAATACCTCACTGACCCTCTTCAAGCGCAACCTTGCTGAATGGATGGGAAACCAAAAATTTGTCTCAGGGGTTCCACCTTTGTCCCTCAGTGACAGGGGTGACATGTGCTGACTGAGGTTTCTTTTCTGGGGATAAACTCTTGGCTAGGCTTGTAAGGGCCCCAAGGCCATTAGTCTAGTAACCTCCTATGATCCTATAACATTAGCATACCACAGTGTCTACCATGTTTGTGCAGCTCTACACACTGTATACAGCCGTTTACTTAATACAAAACAGTGTGTGTGTGTGTGTGTGTGTGTGTGTGTGTGTGTTGTGCCATGATGTGCACAAGGTTTTAGCAGCTCGTGTAGGGTTTACTGAATCTGTACCCCCATTCTTTCAGAATACCCCAGTTTATCTTATAAAAGAGTATGTGATTCTTTTATCCTTAGAGTCTTTTCAGCCATGACTGGGGCACAAAGGCAAATATAGCAAATATATGGACTATTTTAGTGCACACAGTCAAGCATCTTTTATTATATTTTTATTTTATTCATATTTGTTTACCGGGGTAGTGTGCACTGATCTATACTGACCAATTTCAGGTTCAACCCAGGTAAAATACAGAACATTTCAAAAGCAAAAAATACCAAAATGTAAACAATAATAGAGTTGTTCAGACTAATTACATAGAAAAAACACTGTCTGTATACATTCCAGTGAACAAGCACAATGGAATGATAGCATATCGCCTACTCAGAGGTGATCTCTGCCTAACATATAAAGCTATGTCAAACCTAGAGCTGTTGGACATGCTACACCTAAAGAAATCCCAATCCCTCTGAGCTACATGCTCTAGGGATCTAAACCTTGTCACCACAATAAACAGGACATGCTGGAGGGATAGATTCCTATCCCAGAGACTTCCCATACTCTGGAACAGGCTACCCGTCTATGTCAAGCAAAGTTCTTCATTAGCACTCTTCAAGAAAAATCTTGATGAGTGGATGGGAAATAGGAAATACACCCTGATGGTCACTTCTGTGTCTCTGCTCATCAGTGGCACAGGAAAATAACTTTATTGGGTGGCGTAAGCCAGGGAACCTTGTTGGCTAGGCTTGCATAGGCCCTTGGGCTGATAGCCTAGTACCTACCTATGAACCTATAATTTCAAGCAGAGCAAAATGTACAATATATACATTAGTATCTAAAGTGGGTCAATCTTCAGTGAATTATGAGACAGGAGAAGAGACTCAGAAAGGCCATAGGATAGGTGATATGTCATGTGTTGAAGCAAGAGCATTTGTCTTGGATGACAAAGAGCTTTTTGAGTTGCATTCTGAATTTGGAATAGGTGTTGATTTTCTTAATGTCGATGGACAGAGCTTGCCAAAGAGTAGGTGTCTGAGAATAGAATGCATGTACAGTGCTGGGGAGTTTGGTTTAGGGTTTGTGAGAATTGGTGAGGCTCTTGATTAGTGTCTCAAGCTGTATGAGAAGTTTTTTTGTTTTTTAAGTTATACCTTGTTTTTTGCAAGGTGGAAGAACATTGCAGTACTCAAAGAAAGCCCATCCAGACATGTGGAGAACAAACAAAACTCCACACATACAGTAACCCAAGATCAACCTAAACCCTGGAGCTGTGAGCAGAGAGCTTGCTATTAAGAACTGCAAGGCCGACATCCTTATGTTCAATAAGTCAGAAAGACATTCTTATTTTCAGTGACAAGGTACATAGCGTGAGGTATGATTTCATTCTGGCACCAGTTTACTGTGATAGGGTTAGAATAGTTAGCATTCTGTCATATTCTATTTAAATAATAAAAAATTCTGGAATTAATTGGATGAAGTGGTGATGACTGTACCCAAGGGTGAGAGAGTGGTGACTGGAGCAGATTTCAATGGGCATGTTGGTGAAGAGAACAGAGGGGATGAGGAAGTGATGGGTAGGTATGGTGTTAAACAAAGGAATGCAGAAGGTCAGATGGTAGTGGATTTTGCGAAAAGGATGGACATGGCTGTAGTGAATATGTATTTTAAGAAGAGGGAGGAGCATAGAGTGACATACAAGAGTGGAGGAAGATGCACACAGGTGGATTATATCTTATGTAGGAGGGCCAGTTTGAAGGAGATTGGAGACTGTAAAGTGGTGAGCGGAGAAAGTGTAGTTAGGCAGCATAGGATAGTGGTTTGTAGGATGACGTTGGTTATCAAGAAGAGGAGGAGTGTGAGGGCAGCACCAAGGATCAAATGGTGGAAATTGAAAAAGGGTAATTGTGAGGTGGAGTTCAGGGATGAGTTAAGGCAGGCACTGGGTGGCAGTGAAGAGTTACCAAATAGCTGGGTAACTACAGAAGAGCTAGTAAGGGAGACAGCTAGAAAGGTGCTTAGTATCACATCTGGACAGAGGAAAGATGACAAGGAGACATGGTGGTGGAATGAGGAAGTACAGGAGAGTATACAGAGAAAGAGGTTGGCAAAGAAGAAGTGGGATTGTCAGAGAGATGAAGAAAGTAGACAGGAGTATAAGGAGATGAGGTGCATGGCAAAGACAGAGGGGGGGTGAAGGCTAAGGTTAAGGCATATAAAGAGTTGTATGAAAGGTTGGACACTAAGGAGGGAGAAAAGGACCTGTACCGATTGGCTAGACAGAGGGACCAAGCTAGGAAAGATATGCAGCAGGTAAAGGTGATAAAGGATAATGAGGGAAACATACTCACAAGTGAGGAGAGTGTGTTGAGGAGATGGAAAGAGTACTTTGAGGGGTTGATGAATGAAGAGAATGAGAGGGAGAGAAGGTTGGATGATGCAGGGATAGTAAATCATGAAGTACAATGGATTAGCAAGGAGGAAGTAAGGAGAGCTATGAAGAGAATGAAGAATGGAAAGGCTGTTGGCCCAGATGACATACCTGTGGAAGTATGGAGGTGTTTAGGTGAAATGGCAGTGGAGTTTTTAACCAGATTGTTTAATGAAATCTTGGAAAGTGAGAGGATGCCTGAGGAATGGAGAAAAAGTGTTTTGGTACCGATTTTTAAGAATAAGGGTGATGTGCAGAGCTGTAGTAACTACAGAGGGATTAAACTGATCAGTCACAGCATGAAGTTATGGGAAAGAGTAGTGGAAGCTAGGTTAAGAAGGGACATGATGATTAGTGATCAGCAGTATGGTTTCATGCCAGGAAAGAGCACTACAGATGCAATCTTTTCTCTGAGAGTGTTGATGGAGAAGTACAGAGAATGTCGGAAGGAGTTGCATTGTGTTTTTGTAGACTTAGAGAAAGCTTATGACAGGGTGCCTAGAGAGGAGTTGCGGTATTGTATGAGGAAGTCAGGAGTGTCAGATAAGTATGTAAGAGTGGTACAGGATATGTACAAGGGTAGTGTGACAACGGTGAGGTCTGCGGTGGGAGTGACGGATGCATTTAAGGTGGAGGTGGGGTTACATCAAGGATCAGCTCTGAGCCCTTTCTTATTTGCAATGGTGATGGGCAGGTTGACAGATGAGATCAGACAGGAGTCCCCGTGGACTATGATGTTTGCAGGTGACATTGTGATCTGTAGTCAGAGTAGGGAACAGGTGGAGGAGACCCTGGAGAGATGGAGATATGCTCTAGAGAGAAGAGGAATGAAGGTCAGCAGGACTAAGACAGAATATATGTGTGTGAATGAGAGGGAGGATAGAGGAATGGTGAGGATGCAGGGAGTAGAGGTGGCGAAAGTGGATGAGTTTAAATACTTGGGTCAATAGTTCAGAGTAATGATGAGTGTGGAAGAGAGGTGAAGAAGAGAGTACAGGCAGGATGGAGTGGGTGGAGAAGAGTGTCAGGAGTGATTTGTGACAGACGAGTACCTGTAAGAGTGAAAGGGAAGGTCTACAAGAGGGTAGTGAGACCAGCTATGTTGTATGGGTTGGAGACGGTGGCATTGACAAAAAGGCAGGAGTTAGAGCTGGATGTGGCAGAGTTAAAGATGTTAAGATTTGCACTGGGTGTGACGAGGGTGGACAGGATTAGGAATAAGTATATTAGAGGCTCAGCCCAGGTTGGAAGGTTTGGAGACAAAGCCAGAGGCGCAAGATTACATTGGTTTGGACATGTGCTGAGGAGGGATGCTGAGTATATTGGGAAAAAGATGCTAAGGATGAAGCTACCAGGTAACAGGAAAAGAGGAAGGCCTAAGATAAGGTTTATGGATGTGGTGAGAGAGGACATGCAGGTGGTTGGTGTGACAGAGCAAGATGCAGAGGACAGGAAGAAATGGAAACAGGTGATCTGCTGTGGCAACCCCTAATGGGAACAGCCGAAAGAAGATGATGAATCTAATTTTAATAGATGAGCCTGGCTATCAGTTTATCCAAGGAATCATTTCTGACTTTAGGTACAACCCACTCACTAATCACATATTGGAGATCGGTAGGGGGTTAAAACCAGTTCAAATTTAATTGGACAAAGCTTGTTGGCTATTAACATCAACAGGGATTTGCATGGTTTTATTCCAAATCTGGCAGGGTTGACAACCTAATAATAATAATAATAATAATAATAATACACATCATGGAAGTTATCTAGAAAGATACAAAGATAAAGGACCTGCTACAGTTTTCCAAGGAAGCATCTGTTTTGTTCAGTACTCAACAGAAGATTGGAAGGAAATAAATCACATTAAAGTAACTGAACAGTGCACACAACAGTATCATTTTACATGTATTCTGCATGGACTGCTTGATATTCATAAGCCTTCAGCACTACCATTTCCATCTGTAACGTCTGTGTCCACCTCTGCCCATGAAGCGGTTACTACTCCAATTGTATTTTTGTTGTCTGTGTTCTTCTCTAATGCAGTTACCATCTTAAATAATTGCTACCAATAATGGCACAGTAAACATTGTGTTGCTGGTAGGCTGCATGGATGAGAAACAAATTTACAGATAATGTTTCATTGTATTAGTATTGACTAGCTTAGGTATACATTTTTCTTTTTCAAAATCAAATCAGTGCTTAAGTGCAATAATGTATGGCATAAGGGTGCAAGTCAGAGTGGAATCTGGCTTCAAAAGTGTTTGGCCCAAAGATAAAACTCTTTTAAGATAGAACCTTGCCAGCTGAGAGTAAATCCCACTTTAACTACACTCTTGATATGGCTTATGGTTTACAATAATGATCTTAAAAGGGTGTGAGTAATGAGCAAACACAGGAGGTGTCTATGCAGCTCTAAATTGAGTAGCTCACATTGGTTTCTTCCAAGCAATTTTTTCAAATCTAGGTGCTTAGGATTTCCCTTTCTCTTCCCCCCTTGGCTGACCTGGTGTGACTCCGTATGAACTCTACATTTACCTACACTAGCATACTGCAGCTCCTGCATAACAGTGTCTACAGGATTGCAATTGGCCACCACAACAAAAACTGTTTCTCCCAGCAATTAATCAGAGTAGGTTACACATATAAAAAGCATTTGGTAAGCTTTCTCTTACAGTGCTGTGTAATTAAGCAAGTCACCATTTTGGTCAGCCATAGGGCTCGTTTTACTTGAGTGTTTGCCTCCTTCCCCTGTAACTAAAGTACACTGACTCTTACATTTGTCTCTCTGACCCTAATGTTTACAGGTATAATTTATACCTTTCTGGCTTTCTAGCACTCAGACATAGATTCCTGTTGAAAGTTTTACTTACTTGTCTGACATTTGAACAAGTAACCCTTGCAAAAATCCTCAAAATTGTATACTGTTGGTCTGTCCTTCCACCTAAACATAAGTAAAATTAAAGTACTGAGTGCAGATTTTAGGCCCTTGCATTCAACTTACCTCTGGTGTGATGTCTTGAGTCAATCAAGGTCTCCCTCTAACCACTTCTACTGCCTTCTCTTTCCCCCCACCCCCCTTTTTCCTAAAACAGGTTAAACTGCTACAACTTAGTATAGGCATTGGTCCATCCCTGCTCCGCTTGCCCTTGTTTCACATCCCACCCTGCCCCCAATTCCCTCCCATCCCTGGTGCTGCTACATTTATTGGTACTAGACCACACCCCACTTTTTTTAAATCAATCAGTAATGACTTCTCACTCAACAGCACCACCCTCAACCTGATACCACCAGTCCTCCAGCTCTACTATTCCTTTTGCCTAAGTGTCAAGTACCATTCAGTAGGTATGCTATCACCCAAAATAGTCTTATTAACTCTACTTCTACCCCTGTTACTCATCCCATCTCTCCTAACCACCTATGAATGTCAGGGTCACCCAGGTTTCCACTACCCTAAATTCCAAACATCCATCCCATCTACAACAGATAATAATGCACCCTTACTCACTCCCCTCATGCTTACCTCCTTAACCCTTAAATACTACCATCTTACTAGACCTAGTTACATTAGTCCTAAAACTAAACACTATTGCAAAACTTTATTCAGAATCTTAAAACTCATACTCAGGATACACTACAACCTCAGAAAGGACAGCAACATCCACTCAAACCCTGGTCCATCCCCGCCTGTTAACCCTAATACCCCTACTAAATCCCCTACCACCATAGCTCCAACAAATAGACCTCCTAACTTACTGCTGGCCTGCCATCTAAACATTAGGAGCTGAAATAACAAAACTCAGCACTTGCATGCCCTCTTAGCTGTTCATTCCCCACATATATTATGCCTAACAGAAAAGTGGCTACAGCCTGCCACCAAGGACCATGAGATTCTGCCACCAGGGTACGATATGTTTCAACTAGACCGTATCACCAGAAAGGGTGGTGGGGTAGCCATACTTTACAAGTCTACCCTGTCAGCATAGACACAGAACAACCACCCCAGTTCAATAATACTGAACTTCTTATCTCAAAACTACAAATTAATAAAAACAAAAATGTAAACACTGTCTGTGTCTACATTCCCCCAGGGAGGAACACAGAAACATTAGAAGACTTTTTATATTGGTTATCCAGTAACTACCCTAAAAAAACAATTGTTCTTGTGGATTTCAACATTGACTGGAACACTTGCTCTTGTGAAACCCCCACAACCCACATAAACCTCTATGGATTTACTCAAATCATAACCTTCCCCCACCGGGACAGGAAAACCCAATAACAAGGAGAGTACCCTAGACTGGATATTCATCAATACCCATCTGCAATCCTATAAATCAGGCACTTTGCCTGATGACCTAAGTGACCACTATTTCACCTATGTAATCAAGCTCAAAGTAAACTGCTCCTACCAACCTATCTATAGAACATTAAGAAACAACAATAATTTTATTCTCACCAAGTTTCAAAATTAACTTAAGGGATGCAACTGGTCAGTACTAAAAAGTCTCCCCCTAGATGAAGCAGTAGCATACTTTAACACCAAATTCCTTGCTATTCTTAACTCCCATGCTCCCAGCCACTCTATTAGAACCAAAGTTAATATTGCACCATGGCTTTCTAAAGATACCAAAACCAAAATTTCACACAGAAACAAAGCATGGGCCACCTACCAAAAAACAAAAGCCCCACTTGATCAACTAAGATTCAGACAGCTAATGAATGACACCAAAAAATCCATAACCTTAGACAAAAAGAACCACTACTACCATCTACTGCAAAAACACCAAAACAAACCTCAAAAGTTCTGGGCAGGAATAAACAAACTACTCCACCCAGGCCAAACCACCACTCCACCCCCCTCAGCTTCCCAACAAAAATCCCCAGTAGACATTGCTAATAATTTCAACAGTTACTTCACAGAGACTATCCAGTCTCTATCCAGCCAACTCTCTCTCAATGGCTCTAATTCTAATACAGCCACACCCAAACATACTTTACCTTCCAACCTGCTCCTACTCAACTTATTCATGCCCTACTTAAGAAACTAAGACCCACAACCCTGGCTTCCGACCTCCTCCCAGCAGACTATCTGCAAAAGGCTGCTGACACCATAGCATAGCCCATCTCAATCTTGATCAACAGAGCTATATCTGAAGCTACTGTACCCACTATATGGAAAATCTCCCATGTCCATAAAGGACAGAACAAGCTGATGCCCAACTTTCAGCATGGCTTTGAGCCACACCACAGTACTACTTCTGCCCTCCTCTCTTTCTCTAACATCATTAACTACAACCGCAATAATAACAAACTGTCCTCAGCACTTTTTCTAGATCTGTCCAAGGCTTATGACATGCTCGACCACAAAATGCTTATAAGTACCTTGAAGGCCTTCTCCTTAAACAACCATGCACTCCAGTGGTTTCATTCCTACCTGCAGGGCAGACAACAGGCAGTCCTATGGCAGGACAAGCTATCATCTCGCCTACCCATCACATTAGGAGTCCCCCAGGGCTCGATACTAGGACCCCTTCTTTCCTCCATCTTTATCAACAACCTTCATTCAGTCATCATAGATGCTACCTGCATTCAATACGTGGACAACTCCACCTTGATTGTTCTGACACCTCACCAGCTACTTTATTCACATTAACCCAAAATACCTTTAATACAGTGGAACAATGGCTCTCCAATCAACATCTAATCCTAAACCCCAACAAAACTAAGCTGCTCTTCTCCCCCACATGTAGGACCCCCCTGCCATCCTTCAACATAACCGCTAACAATGGCACTATAATCTCCCCAGAAGCCCATACTAAATGACTGGGTGTCATAGTTGATAACAACCTGAAGTTTGATGCGCATATCAATCAAACTATCAAAACCATTAATAAAAAACTTGGCTCTTTTACAGAATTAAACCTTTCCTTACCCCACTTGCTAGAACTGCAATTGCCTGTTCCCATCTACTATCAACTCTTCTCTACACCTCACCTCTATTCTCCAACTTAAATAACACAGATCTTAATAAATTATCTTCCTACTATAACCACATTGCCAGATCTGCTACTGGCACAGCCTACCAGACACACCACTGTCACAACCTAAATCGCCTAGGATGGCTTGAACTGCCTAGCCTACTGCAGTTCAACCAGCTAATAGTGGCACATAAAGTCCTTTACCAACCAGAAAATACACCTGAACTAAAAAATATTATCAGCCCCTACACCAGCACCCAGCCACTGAGATCATCCACTAGACTTCTAGTTCAAACATACAAATCCAACTACTCAGCTGAGGACTCTGTTTGCCAACTCTGTTGGAAAAACATGGAAAAGACTCCCAGGTGACTTGACTCTAGAACCCTCACTAACTTGATTCAAAAACAAACTCAAGAAATACTTCAAATCTCATTGGTTATGTCCTTGCACTAACCCCGACTAGTGACCTCTCTATTACTTAGGTGCCTTACCTTCAACTACTTCTAACTGTTTTCTACCACACCATTTCAGGAAGGGTCAATTGTATAACTGCTGCTCAGTGTGTCTTAAACCTGAATGTAATGTTATGTATATATAATTTTGAAGATAATGTTATGTTTTGTAAAGTGTTTTATAGTAAGTTAGTACTATATATGTTAAATGCTGGCATTGCTTATGACTGTAATCTGCTTGAAACTAGCATTTACTAAATGTTCAATGTGTATTATCTTGGAGCTTTTCTCCCTGGGCCTCTGCTGAAAATGGACATATATCCAGTCAGACAATCCTGGTCAACAAATGTAAAATAAATAAATAAAAGGAAGCCAATCTGGTGGTCCCCGGCCATAAACAAACTTTACAACAAAAAGGAAGAAACTGTTGCAGAAAAGAGGAAAATCCCAAGATAAAAAAACTCCCTTACCAGCCTCAGTAAGAAGCTGAGATCCCGCATAAAATCCTCCAAAGCTAGTTACGAAAATAAAATTGCCAAAGATTCCAAAGACAACCACAAGGCATTCTATAACTGTCAAGAATCTAACTGGCAATGCTCAGATCTGCTCTGAGCTACAACAGAATGGCATTAAATATACTGATCCCAAGGATATTGTCAATATCCTGGCTGATCAATTCAGTGCCAACTTCACCCCCCTCTCACCCCCTAAATGGCCCATCTCAATACCGGAAGATTACCAAATTCCGGTAATAATGGCCACACAGGTAAAAAACGCACTCCCCAAAGCTAAGAATACAGCATCCATGGGACCAGATGACATCCTGGACTGTGTACTACATGAACTACAAAATGAACTGGCACCTCACCTAAGTGTCATGTTTAATCATACCCTCACCTTAGGCTTCATGCCCACTGAGTGGCGCACAGCTACAGTTATCCCACTCCACAAACCGGGATCCACCTTGGATTCCAGGAACTACCACCCCATCAGTCTGACGAGCCTGATCTGCAAGGCCATGGAACGTATTATCATGGAACTTTTAAACAAAGACATTGGCAACCTTAAAACACTGGACCCCACCCAGTTTAGGTTTGTGAAGGGCCGAGCTTGTCTCCTGAACCTGATTGACTTCTTCGAATCAGTCTTCAGAGCCGTGGATGAGGGTAAGGCAGTCCACACAGCCAATCTGGACCTCACCAAGGCATTTGACACCATCCCCACTCTGGAATCATAGATAAACTTACTAAGCTGGGCATTAATCCCTACGTCACTCGATGGGTTGCCAACTATCTATCTTACTGACAGAACCCACACTGTAAAAGTAGCTGACTCCAAATCTGGCTCCAGACAAGTGACAAGTGGAGTACCTCAGGGTTCAGTCCTGGGACCTCTCTTGTGTGGCATCTACTTCTCTGAAGTACAGGCCAACACTAAGGGACTCTGGCTAACAAAGTTCGCAGATGACTGCAAACTGGGAGCCATTATTGAATCCCCGAATTACATCGATACTCTACAAAAGGGCCTTACAGAAACAGATGCTTGGTGCCAGAGTCATGGGCTCAAGCTCAATGCCAAGAAATGTATAGTTATCCCCTTTGGGAAAAAACATGTACCCATGAATTACCACATAGGTGGCAGTACACTAAACACTGCAAGTGTGATAAGAGACTTAGGGACACAGGTGGACAGTGGTCTCACCTTCAATAACCACATCACCACAAAAGTCAGGAAATCCTTCTATGTGACACACCTCATCACTAAGGGCTTTTCATTCAGAAAAAAGGAGGTCATTGTCCCACTGTACTCATGCCTCATTAGACCCATTATAGAATACAACGCCCCATTTGGTATGTACCTCTCAAGACATCTAGAACAACTGCAAAGTCTGCAGAAATACCTCACTAAAAGAATCACAGGCCTAAAGCAGATGCCCTATGCTGACTGCCTTAAAAAACTCCAGCTATACTCTGTCGCATATCGTCTACTCCGAGGTGATCTCTGCTTAACATACAAGGCCATGTCAAACCCAGAGCTGTTGGACATGCTACACTTAAAGAAATCCCAATCCCTCAGAGCCACATGCTCCAGTGATTTAAACTTTGTCATCACAATAAACAAAACATACTGGAGGGATAGGTTCCTGACCCAGAGACTCCCCAGACTCTGGAATAGACTGCCCATACATGTCAAGCAGAGCTCCTCTTTGGCCCTCTTCAAAAGGAACCTTGATGACTGGATGGGAGAAAGGAAATTCACCCCGGGAATCACGTCAGTCGCCCTGCTAGACAGGGGTCCAGGGCAGTAAATAGTGTGGGAAGAAATAGCCAGGGAATTGTTATGGCTAGGCTTGTATAGGCCCTAGGGCCGATAGCCTAGTACCAACCTATGAACCTATAAAATAAGCCTGTATTCTGTGCACATTTATTTACTTATTTGCATCCATTTTTGATTGTGAAAGTTTGGCTGAACAAATGACTCTTTTCAGTGGAATTCCTGAGAGTAAAGTTCCACATAAAAATTTTTAAAAATCTGATACTCACAACAACAGAATACACGTGATACAGGATTAGAGTTTCAGAACAGAGGCATAAGCTAGTCACAAACATCTACAATGTGTCATATACGTACAGCAACAGAAAAATACTGATCATCAGGGTTACAGTGTAGTCCATAACCTGTGTACATTCTTGAGACAGAATTTGTATTTACTAGTACAAGACTTAATAGTGAACTGTAAAATACTGAACAAATTGATTGTAGGTCAGTTAACTCATCCTTTTTTATATTACATTTACAAATATTTTTGACATTATGCCTTCTACTCATGTCACACTTACACATCTATTTTAATACTTGCTTTCTTTTACATGGTTTGTATTCTTGTCCAAAAGATTATTTGTAAATATTTTTGCTTCAATAAACATTGGTTCTAAGTGATGTGGTCACATCGACTAATTTTGATGAGACTGCCCAACCACATGTAAACAAGGGGGTTGATGACAAAGACTATTTTATTTTTATCTGTAATTGTCACATGGCCAGGGAAGAATCTGAAAAGAGTCTGTGGACCACTTTGCTCTCATGACTAACTAGGTTCCAAGGGTACATGAGGTGGTGTGTAATATTACAGGGGTGTGATATGGCTATGAGAAGACGAGATGCTACAGGTGATTAGTAATGAGTTCGATTTCTTTCAGGTGGGAGGTAATGTTAGAGACACTGAGTTGAAAGAAAAATGTAAGGAGACCAAAATGCAGAGAGATAGGAAATTTGTAGTCCAGAAAGGTGCTTAGCACTGCTCAGGCTATAGTTTTGTGCTTTAACTTTTGGTATTAGCCATGGGTTGAACAAGAGTACAGTCAGGAGTTATTTTAGGGATTGTTCAAGTGAGATTTGAAAGTATTTGGGTCCAGAAAGGTGTTTAGCACTGCTCAGGCTATAGTTTTGTGCTTTGAGTTTTGGTATTAGCCATGGGTTGAACAAGAGCACAGCCAGGAGTTATTTTAGGGATTGTTCAAGTGAGATTTGAAAGTATTTGGCTGGTGAATTACATGGTAGGGAATTCCACTTCACATCCCACAATCTACTTAGTTTGTACAGATGACCAAATATACGGCCGTGGACATTTCTTCCAAATATTGCCAAACAAGCATTTACCATATACAGGGTATAACAAAGTTTGTTTTTGTACACGATCATCCTGATTGTTGCCCTCCACTTCTGCACAAGTAGTAGCATAATTGCCCTTTTTTCTGTGGTATTTCATTAAGACTATGGAATTAGATACAGCAAATTAGTCTAATAGCTAGGAATACAACAAGCATAAATCACACTGGATGGATAAAGTTATTTGTTAGTTTTGTTATACAATTTTAATTTCATACATGTGTTTAAACCCAAGAAATGTGGTGTGGGCATGTTAAACAAAGTGTTATCTCCCTTAAAAATGAATGCATAGACCTAAGCTTACTTTGTGTATTGCTAGCTATTCCCATAATAAAAAAAGACAATAATAATCTGTGGTCAAAGAAATGGAAAACAGTTTTAAGAGTTTGCTAACCTGTCAAATATGAATGAAAATGTGTAGGACAGCCACAGGCATACCTCTCAACTGTACAGATTTGTGCAGAATGTCCAGATTTTTGCCTCATACTTTTGGCCTGTTCCTCTAGTTTCCTGGCAAATCACTGGGATGATTTCAGGATTGTAGTCACTAAATAATGACATACATTTGAGTTTCAGACTTCAGGTCATTCAGAAAATGTATATTCAAACAAATCCTGTTACTCTAGCAACTGTCTAAAAGTTTATAAGAGCAATATTTAAAATATGTCCCTATTTGTACCTCCAGTTTGTCAAGTCTTGTACAGATTTTTTTGCATTAAGAGGTTGAGAGGTATGGCCACAGGATAGTGATTTATACCAAGATTCGTCTTTAATATGTATTCCTGACAGCTATTTTCAGTTGTTTAAATAGTTCTCACTTGGATTCTGTGTTTACTGTTAGGGTCTTAGCACCAAATTGCCTCGTGTATCCGGCAGTACAAAGAAACTAAATTGTCAGCTGAGCTGCTTAAATAAACGTAGAAACACAAACCGATACAGGAACACATCTTGCTCCAGAAGTAGCACCGCAGTGACAAACTAATGCAGATGGAGGTTGTAAAAAAAAAAAAAAAAAAAAAGTTGGTTTTCCTGCAGCAGGAACCCGCAATGCTGTCAGACTGGTTCGTCTTTCTCCACCTCATAGCTGGAAGCAACAGCTTGGCAGGTTGGGATCTGCTGGTGTCGTACTGACCTTGAAGTTCTTTCTCTAACAACTGGGGCACATCATAATGTGAAGCAGGTGCAGTGGCATTTGTAACAATGTAACAGGAGTTATAACAATGTTACAACTAGGCTGAGAAACCCATCCTGCCAGAAACGGGTCTTTAAGGCAAGTTATCACAGAAGTGGAACTGGTTTACTAAACCTACGCCTTGCCTTACCTTACCAAGCACAAAGTTATTATTATTATTTAATCTGTCCCCAGTAAAACAATTACCTAAGATGCCTGTAGCTTTACTGCATTCTGATCCACTTTTATAGCAGCACATTCGTATTGTTCTAGGCTGGCAAGGAGGTTATACTTCTCTAAAATGAATGCGAGAATTTATTTTGATCAACGCAAGCAGCATACCTCCGCTCAACCGCCCTTGATTTTTGAGTCAATTTTAGCTCTGTCCCCTTAATCCCTCCTAAAACTGATGCCTTTTGGAGAAAAAGGAGGTGAATTACACTTATAAAATAAATCTATAACTAATTTGTGTTATTATAAGAACATTTATATTAATTTCCATTTGCTTATTCTGACAATGTACCAAGTTTTAATAGCAAAATTATTTTAAAAGCACCCCTGATTATTTCTGGATTTGACCCTAATTATTGGAGAGCTATACCAAGCAGAAGAAAACATTTGTTAAATACTCGGGAGGTTCAAGTCTACGTTTGTACTTGTTTTAACGGTGTAAAATCTTCCCACCTGATCTTGTTTCACTGATAGTGCGGTCCCAGCTGGGGCTATGGGTTAATGCCAGGGCATTGGGGTAAAAATGAACAATTGGAGCAGATCTAAAGCAACGAATGCCCAAGGGGGTGGGAGCAAAAATGGTTATCATTTCAAAGGAATGAGCTTTGCATATTTGACTTGCGGAGCATCAGGAAACGTTTGTACCACAGCAATCTAATTTACCTCTATGTGCTAATCAGTTAAATAACGTATCTGCTTCAAGTTTAGGTAGTGCAGAGATGAAACGCCAATCTTGTCGCAGAAAAGTCATCAAGTACAACAAAACTTCCAAATTAGCAGAGGAATGCTACTTCTATGGATTCTTTGCCACGTCCCAGTTTAAAAGCACCAATAGCGCTGCGTTCTCCCCGTAGACACAGGTAGCTTTTACCTGCACCACGTGGGAAAAGGAAAAGAAAAAAAAAAGAAACATGCCAGTAGGAAACTGTTGGGGGTGCAACCTTTTTTGCATAGGTTTGCACGCAATCACCAATCAGCAAAAAGTATTAGGAAAGGCAGGTAGTAAAGCCTCCTCAATAACAATTACATCAGGGTGGTTGTGAGCATTGGGTGACTTTCTCCCTGCACGTTTTATTTTAGGGTGAGGTGAGGGTTCTTTATCCAAGGGGAAGTTTATTTTCTGTATAGTTGGTGCTTTTATTTCTTTCTGTCTTAATCCTTGTTTTCATGATGACGGCGTCTCTGGACTATCTGGTGATTTTTTTTGGGACAACAGCCGGTGCCAATGGGAATAATAAACTGGGATCGGATGAAAGCGAACTAGTTCAGCTGGTGTGGCAAGTCGTAGATTTAATTCACAACAAGGTACTGCTTAGATTTGTTGCATGTTTAAACTGATATGTTGGAATATTCTAAGCAGAGTTTTGACATGACAACTCTTTCTTTCACAAACTTTCGTTTAAGTTTCAAAGTAACCAACACCCACTTGATGGAGAAGTTTTATGTCTGTTCCATTTGTAGTTCTGCTTCATGAGGGTATTGAATGCATTTATGTGACTTATTTGGTGACAACCAAGCTCTTTCTTTACCCTGGTGGGTGGCAGTTTTCAAGAACAGCATCCTCTCTTTTTTAAGTGAAATGTAGTTCTTTTCCTAGATAGCTTTATGGGTAATGAAAACCTACAACAACTAGGCACTGCTAATCTTTTTCTGTGTTTTACAGGTGGGAAGCTTGCATGAAGTAATAGTAAGGCCTGACAAACTGGAACTGTCTGAGGATTGCACTAATGACACAGGCTTACAGCTGGAAGACCTATCCCAAGCCCAACCCCTGGAAGTGGCTTTACAGCAGGTGACTGTCTCTCTCTCTTTTTGTGTGTGTGTGTGCGCGCATATGTGAATTGTTCACCTGCTTGGTCTGTTTTTGTCTTTTTGGGCTGTGCCTTGTTAACGAGCACAGTTTATATCCAGTAGCATGTTCTAGATTATTGGCTATGTTGAAATATAATATGCAAATCTGATCCTTTTTTGTGATGAGGTAAAAAATCTGCCAGAGGGGAATTTTGGCTGAATGTTTCATTTTTATTCTACTTTAGGTTATTTTACTTCCATTTTGTGTATACCCCCCATTTTGTACTCTTAAGGAAATGTTGCCATCCAAGGCTGTGTTTTCTTAATTCCCCATTCTCTGCTTTGTGGAGTGTTGGGACCACCCCAGCTTGTTTAGCTCCTCTGATTAGTGATGGATGATTGTTTCACACACTCTGTTGAACTTATGTGTACCTTCTACTGTTTGTATTAGCAGTTTCTGACATCCTGGTGTTTGTATGTAAATAGGATGCATGTCCTACAGACATATAACTTACTGTGATTGCAAAATCAGTAAGCAGGCCTGTTTTTGTTTGTAACCTCTGTCAGTTCATTGCTGTTACCTTCCTCACTGTAATGTGACAGATTAATGTCAAACAGAGAAAGGTGTAGCTGCTTCCTATAATACAAGTTGTTGACCATTATATGTTGATCTCTAAAAGGTGGGTTAGGGCAGCATTTTTTGGTCCTAATTCTGGATCAATCTTGTATAGAAAGTAAAATAATTTCCCAAAACAGTGAGTGCCACCTGTGTTTTGTTGTGTCATATTTGGCAATGCCTTTGTGTTTATCGTATGTTTCTACCCTCTGCTTTCTCTGTTGTCCCGATGGTGATTTTTAGTTTTTTTGGTGGGTAATTTCCATCATGCATCGTTTTGTTAAAGTTTTTGGGAACACAAGAGCTCTTACTACACAATAGTCTGACCAACAACCAAGGCAGAAATGCCTAGGTACGAGTGTGCAGTAGATATCTATGACCAAAGTTTTGGAAGGATTGACAATTACTTTTAAGAAAATATAAAAAAAGAATAGATGGAATGGCACATCTAAGAATGCTTCAGATTTTTTATATAATTTGTGCATTGACTTGTGAGGATAGTTTTAGCTGGAGGTGTTTAGCCAGTTGTGTTATTGGTATTTGCCTCTGTATAGTGATAAAGATTGAGTTCTGTTGTTTTTGAATTTTTTTTGAAGATTGTTGGCCCTTTAAAACAGAGCTGGATTGTATTCCAGTTTTACTGACTCATTCCCAATATCCCCACTCCGCTTCTGGCTGGGATGTAAGTGGTGTATTAGATTCTGTAAAATTGTCTCATGTTTACCCACAATACAGATGCAACACTCAAGGTCCTATTGGCCATGAGATTCTAAACCCTGCCCCACACATGCATGCACCCACCATTCTACTGTGAATGTACTGGATCCAGGAATTCCAGGGTTACCTGCTTCTCATAGGGCCTCATGTGGAATAGTAGTCTGGCTGACCTGAAACCCCAGACTTGTGCCTTTTCTTCAGCTGACTGGTGTACTTGTGATGGTGGTTTGCCCATGTAAACACTTCAGTTAATTAACACAATGTTTTTAGTGTTTGTGTGAGCACCATCTTTGCTGAAC
This sequence comes from Protopterus annectens, assembly GCF_019279795.1. Taxonomy (NCBI): domain Eukaryota; kingdom Metazoa; phylum Chordata; order Ceratodontiformes; family Protopteridae; genus Protopterus; species Protopterus annectens. Next base: position 47,769,709 of record NC_056732.1, on the reverse strand, counting down.
TGCTTTATGCTTAGAAGTATCTTTCTGTTTAGAGATGTGAATGACGTTATGGATCTAGTACCAATGTACAAACTACTTATGTTACCATGGCATTTGTCATTACAGGTCAAACTGAAGTCTTCCTTTTTTTGCACTCACAGTATGCTAGATGGAAGGAATGGATAAAAAGACTTTGGGAGTTTTTTAGGTACAAAGTCAGCAGACGTTATTGGCTGTTACAAGGCCAGATACCTACCTGTAGCTGACTGATGGTAGCTGCATGGCTTAGGAGAATGATTTCTCATGTGCTGTAAAACAGAGATGTCAGTTGTAGTATAGCAAAGGAAATATGGCAGTTGCCATATAAATACATTGCATGGCCAGTGATCTGGCTTTTCAACATAGTTTTTGCCATTTGAAAGAGCTTTTCCTAGACCCTTCCTCCTGGGTTTTGCATCACTGACTTTTGTAATCTTTAACATTAAACGTATATTGGTGCATGTAGAATATATGAATGATTAGTTTAGCTTGGCTTAGGCTGGACTCTGTAGGAAATGGGTTTAACGGGAGCAGTGAGAATTAAAGGCAAACCCAAGTGATAATCTTTAGCGATTAGTACATTGTGGCAGAAAATTAAGTTATGCATGTGTAACTTGGAAAATTAGGGGACTGCAGTAGTAGTTTCTAAATTATTTGATTTTTCAAGCACACACTTTTTTACCTGTTAATGCTGAAAATCTTGGCGGTTTACTAACTTTTGTGAAGCCTCAAACCCATTATATTTTGAATACTATTAAACGTGGTTCTTTAAGTCTCCATTTCTTATGTGCATATGAAAACATGATTTTGCTAGACTGAAAGTGTACAATTATTTGAGCAGCTAAATCTAAATAGACTGGGACACAAGCCCATCTTTAGCCATAATCTTGTTACAGTAATCGAAGGCAGTGAGATGCAAAGAGCAGATGGAAAACACGACTACTAAAATTGAATAAAAAAAAATGTAGGCAGGTTATATACTAAAAGTAGGGTTAAGCTGTGCAGTAACAAAGTCGAGAAGTTAAAGTTTGAGCGGTAGCAGTGTGATTGTATCATTATAAGTTTAACCTAGGTGTTAACTGAAATGAATCTTTGAGTCAACAGCAAAATAAGTAAATAAAAAGCATTTTAATTGATCATGATAAGGAGAAAAGTACTAGAGAAAGGAAATTGTGACCGCTCAAGACTAAGGTAGTTAATGACGTGCACATGCATGCATCTGATTTGTATTTACTGAGGCTTTGAATCATGTTTGCTCAGTGGTCCATGCTAAGTCTATGTTACAGTCTGCCTCTAACTTTTTAGGTTTGTTTGTATTTACTGTGGTTATGGGGATTAAAGTGAACAGTTACGTTTCACATTTGATTTAACTGGGTTGGCAAAATAAGGGCAACATTATTGGAGGCATCCTTAAAATAAAGTGTCGAATGGTCTCAATAATATATTCATTTTGTGTGTTTTTTTATTTGGGGGGGGTGGGGGATAAAAATCAATATAGTTTCTGAAAAGTTACCAAGACCTAAAGTGTTTATACTTGTGGCAGACTTCTTTTGCTTTTAATAAAATTGTCTGCATGTAGACCATACCTTTTAAACCTGCAGATATTGAAAATCGGAACATAGGCCCTTGAAAGGTAGATATGTCCAGTCCAAAACCTGGATATCTAATTAGCATAAAACTTGAATATAAAATAGAAAATTAAGCACCTCATCATTGAGATGGTGTAAAATCTGGAATTTGTTGTAAAGCTCATTTATTTTTGCTTCTGAAAAAGGGAGATGTCAGATGTGTCCTCTTAAAACTGTTGGTGTCACTAATATGTTAGTTGTATAGTTTTTGGTGTACTAGACATCCTCAAAACTGAGTGAGAGGTAGGTCAGAAAATTGTGTGCAGGGGTAAATCCAGCCTGGAAATGGGGAAGAGCCATTTAAAATGAGGACAGCCGAGAGGTCTGATGTAGACATTAGTTTTATTTTTCTACCGTGACCTGTCCAAAATAGTGTCATTTTTTATATAGAGAGCTAAGTGATTCTTTGTCCGGTGAACAGTGCCAGCTGTTAAGTACATTATCCATATGTTGTCTTTTGCAACATGCTTTTGAAATACTTGCTGAATTACTTGTCAGTACACTTTGAATTTAGTGTGGAACTATGAGGGGCTTATGCAGTCGGCATTTCTCATTGCTTGACCTGTTTTCTGATCTTGTTGAATCCCAGTGGAGTTAAACAGACTGATGGAGAGCTTTTAAGGTCAAGCACACCCAAAAACGCACCATGATTTTTCTGCAGAACTAATGTCCCTATATAACTAAGTGGCATTTTCTAATTTTTTTGTACTACAAAATTTAGATTTTTAATGGAATCTTTCTTTTACTTGGTTCCTGGCAGTTTTCTCCAGTGTTACATCATCCTTTAGTTAACCTGGACTTATTCTTTCCTTATCCTCACTGTCCATTGCCACAGTAGTAGTCTAGATGAGCAGAATTCTCACAATATTTGTTACTGACGCATGCATAGCTTTGTGAAATGCTATAGTTTCAGGTACAGAGAGTGAACATGCTTGTTGATGGGTGCTTTGCCTCCAGCCCTTTGTGCTGCCTTGCTGCAGCTCTCTGCTTTCACTAGATGTCTGTATTACAACAGACTGACGTTTTCTGTAAGATGGCCACTCTGCATTGGCCTCTCAATTCTACCCTTTCCATCTGGCTTCCGTAGTACCCAGGTCACGATTTAAAACAAGAGGTCATGGTTTAACCCACAGAGCTGGCATTCTAATATAATTGTGATTTGTTGTAATTTGTTTCTTCCCTGCTGTAATTTTATGTGGCCATAATGCGCTTGAGTAAAATCATTACTCTGGCAGCACCTCTCCACTATTTACAGGGGGGAAATAATTGTGCATTCTTATGTATTTAGTTATATGACGAGAGCATGTCTATCTTTTGACATATTTAGTTTCCAGCTCAATAATTTTTAAAATGTTAGTTTTGGAAGTGTGTGTTTTCCATTCTGACTCAGAATTGTTGTGGCAAGTTATATCCTCTAGCAGAGGTGTAACATTTCCACGTGTGACTGGTAGCAATGATGAGCACAAAAGGTGTTGGAGAGTCATGAGTGTCTTAACTTTCACTGTTCGGTCATTAAATAGTCTAGCAACCAGATTTCATTTGTTTTCTTGAGATTGTAGTTGCCCTTCCTTGGCTTTATAATTTCTTTTATGTGACAAACACCTAAAGGAAATATTTTGCATACCGCTATACCTTTTTGTGAAATGGCAGAAAATGCTGCAATGGATTCAGTCAGACTACAGTGCCAAGTACTGCTTAAGTGACGTTTCCTTTGTAAATGGCAATTGAGATTGGCTTAAAGGAAAGGTGATGATAAAAATCAGACTTTTTAGGTGGAATTTCCCTTTAAGCATATCATAGGTCGAATCATGAAAATAAAGTTCTCCAGATCTACTCTGCTACCTTTAGATTGCCTGTGAGAACCCAGACAAAAAAGCTAGTTTTACTCCATATGCTTCAGTATAAAGAAGTTACAAGTACAGGAGTAGAAAACGTGAGTGGTCCTCTGCTTTTGCTGACCAGTAAGCCATATATTTTTACTGGTAGCCCAGGTTCTTAAAGTGATACATGGGTAAGATTGAATTATTGTAGGTGGCTGTACTTGGCTTAATATGCTGGATCGCTTCTTCTAGTTTATATTTCTGTAGTATTTGATTATATGGCCATCAGGCAAATTATTATATTAGAAGTACTTCATACATTTGACAAAACACCCAATTTATTCTTGTCCTCCCTTTCATAGCCATGGGGAAGATTGAACCTGTACTAGTATTTGTTTGAAGGGTACATGAGACACTAATTCTGGATAGGATGTTTGTCTATAATAGAATTACAAGACCCAAAGAATTTGAAGGGTCACCAGTTCTTCAATATACTTGATCAATAGGAAGACTTCAAACTAAAATCACATCTTTAAACTGGTTCTAAACATGATAAATGATTATTTTCCCATTTACAACCATGCCCAACAGGGTTTAGCTTTTGTTCCTAAATGTTCAACAAGTGTTTCCATTTTTGAGAAGTCCCACTTGCATTATTTACAGTACAGCAGTAGGTGACCCACTAATAGTATTAATTTGTACAAGTCGGCCTTTGTTAGTGTATTAATAATGTGTATGTTAGAAAGCAATACATCTCAAAGACAAAACACTGGTCAGCCTTTTTCTCTTCTGTAAACTTTCTACTTGACTTTTCTTACCAGCCAGTGCCTATACCTTGTGTAGTGTAGAACTGTTTATGCTGGACTATATATAATATAAGCTAGTCTATGTACTGTTTACTATACATTGTAGCACAGGTTTATGTCTGTCAAAGTGCTTTTCCATTTCTGTTATGGACTGTAGTACAATGGTGTGGTTCTGCATACCTGGTAGTGCTGACTATGTTTTGGGCATATTGTTTCCTTTATTTCTGTTCTGATTATTGTGATGTGCCAAAGAGAAAGCAGATAAGTGCAATGGAAGCAACCTGTTTCTGAGCATTTATTTATGGTAAACCTTCTATTTAATATTTTCTTGGAGGTTTTACATTCTCAGTTGGGATTATTAAAACAATTTGTGACAGGAAGCCTGCAATTTAAGCTAGTCTTGCGTAACCCCTTAAACTAGTGTGCTATTAACATCTCGCACACAGGTCATGCAGAAGAACCAGTAACTAGCTTTTGTCAAATTTAAGCATGTTGCAGAAGTGAACATAATTAACAGTATGGGTTTATGAAGTTAATGTGGGAGGCAGTAGCTCTGCCAACCTTCCTGTTTCCCTTTTGTGATTTAAGTCAACTAAAGGTGAATCTGTTTTGGTCTATAAATTTGACTGGAGTCTTATTTACATTTAGTAACTGGAACTGTCCAGCTGGGAGGACCCTTTTTCATTAGAGTCCCTGGAAGACCACTCTAAAACAGTAAGAGAGACCTATTCCAGTAATCTAGACATCCTAGTCCAAAACTTTGCAACATAAAAAAGTGAAGTATATACTTGCATGTATTATAAAGTAAACCTTCTAAAGCGGGTTTTGATACTAATCAGTTAGGAGCTGTAGTAGCAAAAAGGACTCCTGACTCAAATCAGTTGATGGCTCTAGCAGTTACAGAGAAGGACAGTATAGCAAGGGATTGAAGCATGAGGGATGATGGTATAGCTGCATGTCCAGCTGGTCATAGGCTGGAAGGGATTTAACTATCCTGTTACCTTTGATAATGTTTTATGTCTGACGGGAGCTTATTCCAAACCTCACCAACTGAGGTAGAAAAGATTTAAGTCAGAAATGTATTTTTGTATTGACTTTATTCTAGGTAACAACTGAAACTTGATGCCAACAAGCAACTGAAACAGAGCACCCCACAACAGCTGAAAAATAACGCAAATAGTATATCCAGTTTTATTCAATATAGTTGCAACCCACTACTTCATCAGACAATAGACTCTCGAGGGCAATGCACTACTTCAATAGACTCTCGGGGACATCACGGGTATAAATGCTCATTACATTAAAAATGCAAATCTCATCAACTGAAAAACCATTATCTTAAAGAACTACACCATCATTGGATAAAAGCAATCTTCAGTAGAACATAAAAACATAGCACTTAAGTGAAATGTTGAAGACTTCATCAGTTTAAATCTATTGAAGACTTCATCAGTTTAAATCTATTGAAGACTTCATCAGTTTAAATCTATTGAAGACTTCATCAGTTTAAATCTATTGAAGACTTCATCAGTTTAAATCTATTGAAGACTTCATCAGTTTAAATCTATTGAAGACTTCATCAGTTTAAATCTATTGAAGACTTCATCAGTTTAAATCTATTGAAGACTTCATCAGTTTAAATCTATTGAAGACTTCATCAGTTTAAATCTATTGAAATATGCATTGCGTAAAAAAGCTTCCTATTCTTCAGTATGGGTTGAAGTGGCACCCTATCATTGAGTCCTTTTCCTGTCTGCCCTCAGCCTTATTATCCATCTGGTCTTTGATGTTTCCGTGTTGTTAAGATCTCCTTATCTTTCGTTCTGTGTGTAATAATCTCCATGACTAAAAGTATGATTAACACCGTATATCGAAACATGTTTGGCCAGGGCATTTGTTAAGACTGTGTTCCTAATATTCTGTAAATGTTCCCTAATTCTAAATTGGAATTTCCTATTGTTTTTTCCCACATAGAAAACCATAAGACCTGGTGGATTATGAGGCTGAGGGCAGACACAGGAAAAGGACTCAATGATAGGGTGCCACTTCAACCCATACTGGAGAATAGGGAGCTTTTTACACTAGACATATTTCAATAGATTTAAACTGATGAAGTTTTTAACATTTCAAATTAAGTGCTATGTTTTTATGTTCTACTGAATGTTGCTTTTATGTAATGATGGTGTAGTTCTTTAAGATAATTGTTTTTCGGTTTAAGATAATTGTTTTTCGGTTTAAGAGATTTCATAGGTTGATACTAGGCTATCTGCCCTAGGGCATTTATAAGCCTAGCCAGAGTGTGTTTGGCTTTCACCACCCTTTTTAGATTAGTTGACTGTGCCTCTGTATAGTAGGTCACAGAAGATAGCCCTTTTAAGGTTAGTTTACTGTGCCTCTGTCTAGTAGGGACACAGAAGAGATCCCAGGGGTAAACCTACGATCTCCCATCCACTCGTCAATATCCCTCTTGAAGAGGGTCATTGAGGGGCTCTGCCTAACATGGATTGGGATTTTGATCCAGAGTGAGGGGAGCCTCTGGGATATGAATCTGTCCCTCCAACATGTCCTATTTATTTCTGTGCTGAGGTTTAAGTCCCTGGAGCATGTAGCTCTAAGGGATTTGGATTTCCTGAGGTGGGCCATGTCCATTAATTATGGGTTGGACATGCCTTTATACGTCAGGCACAGATCACCTCTGAGTAGGCGGTAAGCAACTCAGTAGAGCTGGAGTTTATTTAGCCTAACTGCTTAGGGCATCTGTAGTCCCTTTATCCTCTTGGTGAGGTACTTTTGGGGTCTTTCCAGTTGCTGCAGGTGTCTGGTAAGGTACATCCCAAATGAGACATTGTATTCAATTATGGGCCTGATGAGTAGAGGGGCACAATGACCTCTCTTGATCTAGATGTGAACCCTTTTGTGATAAGGTGGACTATATAGAAGGTCTTTCTAACCACTTTGGCAACATGATTGTCAAAGGAGAGATTGCTATCTACTTGGGTCCCCAAATCCCTAATTACTTCTTCCGTACTTAATGGATTACCACCTATGTGGTAATTTGTGGGCACTTTGTTTTTCCCAAAGGGGATGATTATGCACTTTTTGGCATTTAGCTTTAGGCCATAGCTCTGGCAACAGTTATCCATCTCTGTGAGACCCTTTTGGAGGATGCTTGTGTCAGTCGGTGAGTCGATTATGGCACACAGTTTGCAGTCCTCTGCGAACTTGGTCAGCCATAGTCCTCCCATGTTAGCCTGTACCTCGGAGAAATATATACTGAACAAGAGAGGTCCCAGGACTGAGCCTTGTGGGATGCCACCAGAGTCTGACATGGCACATGCAATTCTGACCATGTGGGTTCTATCCCTGAGCCAGCTTGCAACCCATCTTGTGACATAGGGGTTGATATTTAAGCTGGTGAGCTTATTTGTGATGCCCGAGTGGGTATTGTGTCGAAGGCTTTTGCGAGGTCCAGGTAGGCTGTGTTGACTACCTTCCCTTAATCTATAGCCTTGGTGACTGTTTCAAAAGAAGTCAACCAGGTTCAAGAGGCAAGATCTGCCCTTAACAAAGCCGAATTGGGTAGGATCCAGTGTTTGGAGGTTCCCAATGGATGATACGCTCCATAGCTTTGCAGACCAGGCTAGTCAGGCTTATAGGGTGATAGTTTCTGGGGTCAGTTGTGGCACCACCTTTGTGGAGTGGGACCACTGTTGCTGTACGCATTCCTTGGGTACATATCCTGTAGTAAGGCTGAGATTGAACAGTGACTTTATGTGAGGGCTCAGTTCTTCTTGGAGCTCGTATAAGATGCAGCTTGGGACACCGTCCGGTCCCATTGATGCTGTGTTTTTTGCTTTGGAGAGGGCAGCTCTCACCTGTGCATCTGTGATATCAGGGAGGCTACACTCTGGGATAGACATTTGTTCTTTTGGGGGGGGGGAGTTTGCACTGAACCTGTCTGTCAGATGTTGGCATTGTTTGTGGGTTCAGTGTATTTTTTGTCATTTTTGTACTAACTAGGAGCATATCTGGGAGTTGCCACCCAGGTTTCTGACATAACTAAAGAAGGCCTTGTGATTGTATTTAGCGTCTTGTGCAATTTTTCTTTCGAAGCTGGCCTTAGATGATTTTATGTGGGATCATAGTTTCTTACTAGTACTGATTGGAGATGCCTTCCCTTTTTGGGATTGCTCTATCATGTAGTAGCTTCCTCCTTCCTTCTGTTGTATAGCTTATTTATGGCTGGGGTCCACCAGATAGGTCTCCTGCCTTTGGAGGAGTGAGTCTTGGTTTTATTTGGGATAACATGATCCATGCATTCCTGTAGGTGTCCATAGAATGCGTTTGTAAAGGATTCTGCTGTTTGGGCCGTATTTTTCACTGGCTCGGGGGCTTTGAAGGATTCCACCTTGGTTTTAAGAAGTGTGACATTTTGCTTTTGAGAAGTTCTTCACCATGGTTTCCTTGGCTGGGGACAGGATATGGATGTCCAGTGAGATTAACTTATGGTCCGATCTTACCAATGAGGGGTATACCTCTGGTATGGAACATAGACTCCCCATGTTGGTGATGATCCGGTCCAATATGTTTTCCCCTCTTGTGGGAGTGGTGACCAGTTGTTCCATAGCATTTGAGTTTATAAGTTCTAGGAGCCATTGGGCGAGGTTGTTGGGGCTTGAGTAGTGCTCCCAGTCTGTTTGGGTAGTTGAAGTCACCCAATATAATGGTGTTTGGAGAGACCTTCATATTCTCCAGTGCTCTCAGGAAAGCCGAGTGGGGTTCCTGAGATTGGGAGGGTGGTCTGTAGCAGGCTACAAACTGAAAGGCAGTTTTGCCCACTGTTAGTTGCACATGGATGGTCTCCGATGCTTCGTGCAGTGCCACTAACCTGGAGGTTTGGTTATGAATATGGATACTCCCCCTCCATTTGTGGTTCGGTTTGAGTTTTGGGGCCAAAAAGCATGGTATGAGGTATAACCTGGTAGTGCTGGGGTGCTCTCGGGAGCCTTGAACCAGGTTTCTGTTACTGCACAGTTATCTATACTCTCCATACTGGGGAGAGCCTCGAGTGTGTGCATCTTGAGGTTTAGACTTCTGGCATTGAGCAGCATTACCCTTAGTTTCTTTTTCCTTGTGTTGTCTATGGAGGTGGGTTTGTCTCTTGAGCCTTGCCTAAAAAAGGCACTATAGGGGTGGCAAGAGTCTTGGCCAGTATTTGAAAGCCCAGGGGTGACGGGTGCAAGCTGTCCCTAGCGAAGCAACGTGGCTTGTCGAGCATGTCATCTCAGGCTGACAGATGCTGGATCCCCTTTGAATGACACCAATACTTTAGCCAATTGTTAAAATTGATCATTTTGTCTTTATACTGTGGCATCATTCTTGGTGAGGGTAAGATGCTACTCAAGGTCAGGGTCATACCGGCCTGGGCCAAATGATCAGAGAGCTCCATTTTTAATGGAATGAGCATTTATACCTGTGATGTCCTTGAGTTTATCTGAAGTAGTGGGTTGCCCTAGAGAGTTTGTCTGATGTAGTGGATTGCCACTATGAAAGTTCTCACGTTGAATAAAAGTGGTTGGATATGCTATTTATTTGTGCTATTTTAAACTGTTGTACAGCCTAGTGGATGTTGTTGTAGAGGGTAGCTTAAACAATAGCAAATACTAACAAAAGTATACATTAACCTACTGTTTCAAGGTGTAAAGAAGCATTTGGTAAAGTAAGCCTTTTAAGCATTCAACTCCAGTCTTAGATGTTCGTAATGGTTTTTGCGAAACAGGACCATGACATATCTATTCTGAGATGACGAGCCATGCTCTGGCTCCCATTCTCATGTCCTGTATTGCATTCCATTAAGTGTACATATGTCTGACTCCTTTTCCGTTAACCATCTACTCAAATCCTGAAACTGAGATCTTCCCATTTTGAGGCAATGTAAGTTTTATCTGTCTCTTGACAGCATTATCTTTAAGTTGCATTAGTACAAGAAACATTTGTGGGATCACAGACTTGTACCATTTCAATGGAGTAGCTGCAGTCTTGGACCATAAACCCTGTACTTGGTTGCAGTTCCAGATTTTATGCATTACAGAAGGATTAACAGATCCAGAACTTAAACATTTTGAGTTTTACAGAAATCCTTTACTAACACGGTCAAGTCATCTCGCCATTATGGCAAAGCAGTTTTCTTTTAATATACACATGTGAAGCTTTTAAATTCCTGAATGTAGCCACAGGCCCCCAAAGGAAAATGCTAATGTTTTTCTTTTCTATTAACTTTAACATTTGTTAATCAGCTAACATCCCATCCCTATGTACTCTGGTAGCCAAAACTGACAGTTACACGATCCCCAATTCTCTAGACCATCTGCACTTGAGGGTTCTCCCATACTGGCATTGCTGAACCCAAGATAGTTGTGTTTTATTTTTTTTTTTGAGGGGGGGATGACCTGATACAGATCCTGCAAGTCCATCTTTGTTTTTTGACAAATTGAATGCCAACTTCTGGGGAAAGGGTGGCAACTGAGTAGTACATTTAATCAAAAGGAGAGGAGATAAAGTTGTTAAGACTGTGTGTGGGCTATCATAGGCAGTTACTAGGCTATTGGCCTCGAGGCCCATATAAGTGTAGCCAAGAGTTTAGCCCATTTTTAGACCAGTCTGCACCCAAAGCCCCTGTCCAGCAGGGACACAGGTGGAATCCCAGGGGTGTATTTTCTGTTTCCCATCCAATTATGCAGGTTGTGTTTAAAAAAAGGATAATGAGGTGCTCTGCTTGATGTGGAGAGGGAGTCTGTTCCACAGATGGGGGCGTCTCTGTGACACAAATCTGTCACACCAACCAGATCTAGTGATGTCACTTACCAGTTTGAGGTCGCGCATGTGGATTACTCGAGTGGAAGTTGACTTGCAGATATGCAGCAGTCTCATCAAGGTGGGGTCTGAGATTGCTTTGTATGCCAGACAAAGCTCACCTATGATGATTCTGTATGAGTAGAGGGACCAGGCTTATCTGTGTAGGGTAGATGTTTGAGTCCTGGATTCTCCTGGTGAAGAAACTCTGTAGTCTGTCCAGCTGCTGCATGTGCTTTGTGAGGTACATGCCGAAGGGGGCATTGTACTCAATAATTGGTCTTGTAAGGGAAGAATACAGGGATGTTATGACCTATGCCCTTACTTATGAGGTGGGCCATGTAGAAAGCTTTCAGTACAATGGAAGCAACATGGTGGTAGAAAGCTTTCCATACAATGGAAGCAACATGGTGGTCAAAAGTCAGGTTGCTATCAACCTGGGTGCCCAAATCCCTCACAAAGGATTGCATGCTTAGGACATTGTTATTAATGTAACAATATGTGGGGACATCACTCTTCCCCCAAAGTGGATGATGCATATTTTGGTATTCTGCTTGAGGCCACATTTCTGGCACCAAGTCAATTGTTTGGGTAAGACTCTCTTGCAGGACGTCCACCTCACTTGGGGAATTTATGACCACAACCAGCTTTGTCATCTGCAAACTTGGTCAGCCATAGCCCACTGGTTTTGGCCTGCTCCTCAGAGAAATGTATCCCAAATAACAGGGGCCCAAGACCAGTCCCTGAAGTATGTCACTCATTGTGGGTCTACTGCTTGAGGTGGCTTCCCCTATTTTTATTATGCATTGTGGGTCTACTGCTTGAGGTGGCTTCCCCTATTTTTATTATGTAGGTGGGTTCTATCAGTGAGAGAGTTTGCTACTATCTGGTAACATATGTATTGATGTTTAGTTGAGTGTTTATCTATTATGTCTGAGTGGGGAATAGTGTCAAGGGCTTTGGTCAGGTCATGGTGGTTGTTGTGCACCATCTTGCCCTCGTACATGGCTTTGGTCACCGTCTCAAAGAAGTTGACCAGATTTAACAAGACATGACCTCCCCTTGACAAAGCCAAACTGTGGTGTCGGGTGTTTGGAGGTTGCCAATGTCCCTGTTTAAAGAGGTCCATGATAATCCATTCCATAGCCTTTCAGATCAGGCTAGTTAGGCTCATGGGTCTGTAATTTCTTCCTGGATCAGTGGGAAATCCATCTTTGTGTAAAGGGATGATGGTGGCTGTCCTACCCTCGGCTGAGACAAAGCCGGTACTCTGGCTTTGGTTGAATAAGTGCTGCAAGTTCATGCCTGATTTAATGTAGAATGCAGCCTGGGATGTAATCACATCTCGTGAAGGCTGTGTTTTTTGCTTTTGAGAGGGCAGTGATGACCTGTTTCCTAGAGGTAAGGGGAGGGGGGCAGGTACTGTGGATGTTCTGGTTTACTGATTTTTGGGAAGGGGAGACAGAAGGGTGAGGTTTTTGCTGATCTGTCAGCCAGTTTGTTGGTTATATCTCCAGCATTTGTGTATGTGATGTTCTTAACAGATCTGGGTGCTTCCTTTGAGTCTGTGGACATATGTGAAAAAGGCCTTATGATGGTCTGTAGTAGATGTGGTCAATTGGGGCTCAAAGTTGGTTTTAGATTTTACTAGTGCTCCTTATTTGCTTGTTAAGGGGGTTTGTCAATTGGGTACCTGCTCTTTCTTGGTCCTGGACAACAAGGTTTTCCTTTTGTTATAGTTTATTGCAGATGTCCACCAGACAGGTTTACTATTCCTTGCAGAGGTTGACTTTGTCTTGTCTGGTATTCCTGATTCCATGCATCTATATAAATGCTCGTATAGTACTTTGGTGTAGATTTAGATGTTGGTGCCATTTCCTCTAAAGGGGAAGGAGGCTGTGAAGCTCTGATGGCTTAGTGGTAACTTGCTGTGGCTATAGTGTGCATGGGTCCTGGGTTCAAGACTTGCAAGGGCTGACTATTTATTGTATGAGGTTGGAAGTTGTCTTGTTTTGTTTTTTTCTTTCCAGGCTTTGTCCCTAGAAGACGTAATTTACTTTGTGGACTTTGCAAGCCAGTTAGCATGTTTAGTTTTGATTCTTTTTAGCCAGAGTGGGGCAAGACTATTTAGGATCCTGAGAAATGTAGAATTAAAGAATTCCACAGCTTCATTGAGTGGAAGAAATTTCAGTGGACTCCAGTTAATGTTCTGCAGGATGTCATTGAAGGTATTTGGTGAGAATTCGATCTCTGATATGATATTGGTGAATGTTTGGTATAGAGGTGGGCTTTGCATATTATGAATGCTAGAGAGTGGTCAGTAATACTGTCAGGAAGTGTGCTGGCGGAGGTAATTTTTTCAGGAACAGTAACCAAGATCCAATCCAAGATTGAGCCCTTGTTGTTTTTGTTTGGTCTGGTGATGTCTGAGATTAGCGGAGTGTAAATGTGAAGGCTGATATTAGTAGAGGGGTTATTATTGAAGATTTCTAGCCAATTTAGGTTAGCATCACCTAGAATAATGGTTTCATTTTTTATGTTAGTTGCCCAGGCAAGAATTCCTTCCTAGAATAGGAGTATTGTTGCCAGGGGAAATGTATATGATTATGATGCAAAGGCTGCAGTCGTTTAGTTTTTGGAAGGTGACAAACTCTGCAGTGGAAAAGAGGAGAATAGGTTTAGAATAGGGAATAACTGTAAAGGTACTTGGGAATAGTAAGGAGATGCCTCCATTCTTTTGTGAAGTATGTCTGCTCTGAGGCACGAGTATTTAGGGGGTAGAAATTCAGAGTCTTTGATATATAGTTTTAGCCAGGTTTCGGTAATGGCAGTGAACTCTGGTTTATTTTGACTCGACCATGCATGTAGTTGAATTTTATTACTAATGCTTTGGAGATTACTTGTACTGAATTTTAGGGATTTAGTGCAGTTAGGGCAGTTATGATTGGGTTGAAGGGCCAGAGTTAGGATGTATATCGCCACACAGGACTAGATTACAGACACAAGGGAGAGTGCTAGGTCAGGGATTCTTTTTTAGATTGCAGAAGTATTTATGGACTTGGTAGCAAGGGAGGATGTGTTGTTTGCTGAGGAGGATCTGTTTCTTTTGTAAGATTAAATCTGTTTTATAAAGACAACAGATTGCAGAATAGCTGGGGAGGAAGGATGTGAAATTGGGGTGATGTAGAAGGAGAGGGTGTTGTCTGAATTGATGATAGTCTTAGAAGGAGAGAGAGGTAGAAAGTAAAAGTGAGGAGAAATATGTTGAATATAAGAGGCATAGCTGTGTAGAGTTTAGAGAGAATGTTAGGATGAGAGTTGTGCTGTGCAAGTGAGGATAGGTTATATAGGTAGGACTGTGGGAGTTAACAGTGAAGAATTAGAGTAGAAATGTTAGGTTATAATTGGAGTGTGGATGTGGGCAGCAATAGGTGTTTGGAGGTAGGTTCAGTGGAAGGGTGTGGAGTGGGAAGTGAGATGAGGTGGGAGTATGAAGAGAGGAAGGGGTGGAGTGTGCGGTGGTAATGAAGTTGGTTGTGTCTTAGTTGGAGTGATGAGTAGGTGGGTGGAGTGTGATTGGAGGGTAGGTGGGGCTAGGTTAGGTATAAATGTAAGTGATGTGGGTGCATGGGATAGGTGGGGCTAGGTTAGGTATAAATGTAAGTGATGTGGGTGCATGGGAATGGGGGTAGGAGTGGGTTAGCCCAGCAGGAAGAGGCAGGAGTGCCAAAAAAACAGTCGGGCAGGTACAATACCTGGGATGCCTGTTAGCATGTAAGTTGGTCTGAATTTGTCAGCAATCTTTACAGGGGAGAAATACTGCTAGAGGGGAGATTACAATTCTGAAATGATTAAAGGCTTTTGTACAAGTTAAATCTGGAAAATATGGGTTTATTCCCTTGGGATAGTGGTATGTTGCTGTGACTGTAGTGCACAGGGTCCTGGGTTCAAGCCTTGGCAGTGAAATGCATGGTGGTAACATGATATTTTACATCTAAAGAAATAAAATACACCAATTTCCCGGAACCAATAAAGGTAGTCCCACAATGTTGTAGTTCGCACAGTTCTTGACCAAGACTCAGCAGTCCTTAAAATTAGAAAACTGTTTTATTGAACAAAAGTAATAAAAAAACATTACATCAAGGATTAGGCGCTTTCATTTCCTCAGCCGGTAACTTCATCAGAATAAATGCTACTGCTCTGCCAAATCTTTTATACATCCTGTTGTTAGTTAATTAATTAATTTAATTTAAATTAATTAAATTAGGTACACTTGAAAGTTTACCTGAGCATTTCAGTTTGACTCACACAACATAAAACTTAGAAGTGCATTTAAGAAAGTGCTTTCTGAAATGGTTGTGATTAGAAAAAAATGTTACATCATAACCTGACTTACAAATCCGTCCAAGTGGGATGACTTACAAATTTAGTAATAGTATTTATAAATATGTATATTGAAATACATAGAATTGTAAGATGTAAATATAAGTAGTATATATAATGTATGTCAAACAGTATATAAAAGTGTAAAATAGCCACCACTAATAACTCTTGATTTAAAATCATATGCATATACATATACTTCTATAATATATATATATATATATATATATATATATATATATATATATATATATATATATATATATATATATATATATATATATATATATATATATATATATATATATATATATATATAATGTGTGTGTATATATGTTTTTAAATAAATAAAATGACAATTTAAAAAAAATAGTTTTAAAATTCAATTGTTTTGTGTTTTAATGCTGTTCCTATTTCTGTTTTGTGTTTTTACCTTGTTGGCCCGTAGTTTTAGGGCTGGTAAAAGTGACACATGGTCATTCATCCCTGGAGGTGTGTTAGAATCCAAACGTAGTTGCCAAACAAGTTCTCTATAGCTAAGCTAATTTTCCCAATCCCCCTCCTCGATTATTCCTGGGTACGGTTTCCAGTATCCAAAACTTGAAATTTAGCTCCTGTACAAATTAATGTGCGTCTGTATAAGGCATTTGTTTCCTTTTTCCTATTGATATCATACATGTGCTCGTATATTCTTTGCCGTAAATGTCTTTCCATCTTGCCTACATAGTATCCCCCGCATAAAGTACAGTAAACTAAATATACTACCCCCCTGGTGTAACACGTAAAATATCGTCTACCTTTAAAGTTGTAGTAATAGAAGGTAGTATTAATTCCTCCATATTTGCAATAAATGTACATTGTGAACATCTCCTACAACGGAAGGTGCCCCTTTTCTTTTGGTCATTATCCTGCTTATTCCTTTCAAAAACTGTTTTAAGATTAGGACCCTTCCTAAAACTAACTTAGTTCTCTATTGAATATTTCAAGCTTATTAGGCATAGTCTTAAAAATATCCCATGTTTTGTTTAGAAGTCTCCTTATTGAGTTCATATTAGAATTGTATGTCGTAACAAAAAAAAAGAGTGTTTTGGCATGTATTCATCTGGAGATGTTGTGCCCAGTAATTTCCAAGATGTTATATAAAGGGTTCTGGTCTATGTTCGCCTCCGTTTTTTTAATAGGGGTACAAATCTTCTCCCCCACCCCCTTATTACCTCTTCTTTTAATGGGATAATAATAGAATCTGGGTAGCCTCTCTCCAAAAATAATTTATGCACATAATCCATTTTGTTGAAGTCAACATAATTTGAAGTCATTCTGGCCACCCTGACCATTTGTCCCTTCAATATTCTTTTTTTGTATTGGGGGATGGTTACTATGGTAGTGGAGGTAAGAGATGGAAAAACATGCCTTTCTACATATTCTGGATACATATTTCCTGTCAACATAATCTTTTAAAATTGTTACATCCAAAAAGTGTACCTCCGTCCATATTATATTCATAAGTAAACTGAAGAAAAATAGTTGAATTGTTGAAGTATTCCATAACCTTAGGTATATCATCTTGTGATACCTTCCATATTATCAGGATGTCCTCCAAAAATGAAAATAATTGACTAAATTCTCCGTAAAAGGGGAATTAAACACAAAATTTTGTTCCTAGCACGGCATAACAATATTGGGAAAAATGGGGGCACATGCTGCCCCCATTGCAATACCATTTAGTTGATGAAAAATGTCTCCTTGAAAATAATTAAAAATGAATAATGGGACTGAAATGGTGGTTGATTTATTTTACTAAGTAGGTCCCATGAGTCAATTTAAGCTGTGGGGATATGATTTGTAAAGGCGCTTTAACTTAGTATCCACATGGATAGCTAAAGGTTGGGTTTTAGAACCATCCGATGTCACTAAGCCTTAATGGTGGATTTTCAACACTTTTGTGTACCTTAGGGATACCAAACATGGTAGACAAAGGTTTATCAACCTTAAAAAATCTGTATAATCTATTGTCTATTGGACCTTGTTAATAAGTTGTCTTCTATTGTCAAATCGATCTTGTGATATGCTATATTTAACTCATTTTTAGAAATAATGTCGCATCTTCGCATCCATTATTTATCATTTTTTTGGTTAGTATAGCCCCAATGTGCATTAAACAACCCCCTCGCCCTAGCCAGGCTTATTCTCTACATCTGAATAGTGTTGTTTATAATATTCCAAGTCTTCTTTTTCTTCCTCAAGTCCAAGTTACAAACAAAGTTTGTTTTTTTTTTGCCTATGAAATGTAACTCTTTTACTTTACTTTTTTCAAAGTTACTAATATTTTGTAAGGGAGGGTTGTACATACTTCTCCTTACTAAATTGTGTGTTCTAAATGGATAAACGCTAGTGTTATTAGTAATGGTGTTGTTAGTCTGGGTCTCATTCAAAGTAGATAAAACTTTTAAGTTTAACTTCCTAGTAAATAATTTTATGTCTACAATTGTTTCTGCCAAGTCCATTTTTTTGGATGGTACAAAATTGAATCCCTTTTTGAATAGAGAGAAGTGACTGTCTTCAATTCTAATATCCGTGTAGTTGTAAACAGAAAAATCTCCATTTTGTTGGTACACAATAATGTTGTCATTTGGTACCCCTGCTGTAGTGTTAACATTAACACTTGGCATGTTCGTGTCTTCTAATAAAGTCATATCTTCTAACAAAATAGTGTGTTCTGTTATTCCCCTGGTATCTCTGATTGTGTTTGTTTGTAACTTGTGCATAAGTGGGATGGGATGGTAGGTTCCGTATTCGCTCGGATCTCCGAGGTCCCTCCTGTTCTAAAGGGATGTCAGAATTATAAGAGTTGTAATATTCTCCCTGGTGGTCATGCGTATCTCTAATGGCACCCCCTTGAGTCTGGTGTTCGTTGTTCCACCGCCCCCCTTGGTGTGACACAGTAGTATGGTTGTTGTATATAAACCTTCCTTTGGCGTTAACGTTCTTTATGTATTAGTGGGTAGGCCTGCTGATGTTGGTAGGCCCAGGCATCCCTGTCTAGTTTGCCCATTTTTCTCTTGTGATTTTTGACCATAGTATTGTCAACATCATTAAAAACTCTAAAATGGTTACATTTGTAGTATCTCACAGTAAACAGTAAGTCATCCGTTATCTCCTTGTTAATTTTTTCAATGTTTAGTCTCACAGTAAACAGTAAGTCATCAGTTATCTCCTTGTTAATTTTTTCAATTTTTACATTTAATTCATCAATTTAAAATATTGTTATTTATCATAGCTCTCATCAGAGTTAGACCACAGTTATTTAAAATATCAGCAATTTCTTGGTAAAAAGTAGAGCCCATAACAATATTGTTAGGGGAACTTAAGTCCCTTGGGAACATGTTTCCTTCTTAAACATTCTGTTAAAAACCAGTTGTCCAGATTCAAATTTTTAAATTTTAACATGTATTTTTTAGGAGCTTACATTTTTCGAGATAGGAAGTGTCCTGTTTATGTTCTTGT
Source organism: Protopterus annectens (assembly GCF_019279795.1). Taxonomy (NCBI): domain Eukaryota; kingdom Metazoa; phylum Chordata; order Ceratodontiformes; family Protopteridae; genus Protopterus; species Protopterus annectens. The sequence continues at coordinate 47,750,698 of NC_056732.1, read as the reverse complement.
TCGCATTTCAGTCACTCCAAAGCTCTTGTTGAGCCAGTCAGAGAGGTTAATGTCTGTATATCTTTCCAAAAAAGAATTTGGATTATTACCAGTAATATGTCCTGTAACTTCTGTCTTTTTTGACTTGTTTTCAATACGTGAAACCCCAGACTCCACAGGGGTTCCTCTATTGCCATAGTTGTTGTTGGTATGCTGACAGCGTTCCGGCTGTGCACACGAAATAGAAACATCTGCTTCCTGGGTGTTGGTATCTGGTTGTGTAAAGGCTTGAATAAGCTTGGTGAGTTCTCCTATCGACGATTGTTCATTCCTGTTAGGTGAGACTCCTCTGTGATCCTGTACTTCCATATTAAACAAACTAGTAAATAAAGAAGGGAAGGAATGGGGAAAAAAGTTCCAAACCAGTAAAACACACCAATTTCCCGTAACCAGGAACCAATAAAGGTACTCCCACAATGTTGTAGTTTGCACAGTTAGCATGTAAGTTGGTCTGAATTTGTCAGCAATCTTTACAGGGGCGAAATACTGCTAGAGGGGAGACTACACTTTTGAAATGATGATAAAGACTTTTGTACAAGTTAAATCAGGAAAAGATGGGTATATTCCCTTGGCATAGTGGTATGTTGCTGTGACTGTAGTGCACAGGGTCCTGGGTTCAAGCCTTGGCAGTGAAATGCATGGTGGTAACACGGTATTTTACATCTAAAGAAATCCAATCCCTGCGCACCACATGCTCCGGAGACATCAACCTCATTACCACAATCAACAGAACATGCTGGAGGGGCAGGTTCCTCACCCAGAGACTACCCATGTTCTGGAATAGACTTCCCATACATGCCAAGCAGAGCACCTTGCTGTCCCTCTTCAAGAGAAATCTTGAGTAATAGAAAGTTCACCCCGAGGATCACTCCAGTGGCTTTACCTGATAGAGGCACTGGAAACTAACTGGTGGCACTATGCCAGGGCACTTCTATGGGCTAGGCTTGTAAAGGCTCCAGGGCCATTAGCCTAGTACACACCTATGAACCTATAAGCTGTTTATACCATCCCTCAGGAGGTTGTAATCGGCTTTGGAGAATTTTTGCTTGATCCTAGCTAGAGGGGAGTCTGGGGGAGATGACTTTGAAATTGACTGCTTTATGGTTGGATCTTACTAGGGAGGATGATACTGTAAGGGTGCTGCAATGGTTACTCAGGTTGTTTAATACCAAGTCCAAGATATTATCACCTCCTATGGGGGTATCGACTAGCTATTCCAAGGCATTTGCACTGATGAAAATCGAGGTATCTCTGGCTATTTGTGCTCTGGCATGAGTAGTTTTTCCAGTCTGTGGTTGGGTGGTTAGTTACCCTGGTCAGGGTAAAGGGTCTAATCTTGACTGATAGATTCGAAGAGGTCTAGATTGGTGGAGTGGGGGCCTGTAGCTAAGCTATTATTTGAATAGGGGTCTTGTCCGTGCTTAACTGGACTGTGTCCTGCACAATGTACTGCTTGACCAGCCTGGGTGTGTGTGTGTGTCTTTAATATGTATTGAAAACTCCACCTCTTTTGACTTTGCCCACAGTTTGGGCTATGAATGTATGATAGGATGAGAAACTAGGTAAGGCTGGGGTGCTCTCCGCAGCTTTGAACCAGGTTTCTGTGGTTGCACAAATGTCAGCATCTTCCAGGGTTAAGAATGCTTGCAACTGGTGCAGTTTCATGTTTAGACTGCTAGCATTTAGATGCATGACCTTTCATTTGCTTTTTGTTAAACTTTATTTGTAGTATTGACCTCAACCTCATGAAAAGGCACTATGGGGAGGCAAGGGCCTTTGCCA